>NW_024423675.1:1580162-1615945 GCF_017311325.1 Ursus maritimus
CTTTTCTTTTCTTTTCTTTTCTTTTCTTAAGATTTTATTTATTCATTTGACAGAGATAGAGACAGCCAGCAAGAGAGGGAACACAAGCAGGGGGAGTGGGAGAGGAAGAAGCAGGCTCCCAGTGGAGGAGCCTGATGTGGGGCTCGATCCCAGAACGCCAGGATCACGCCCTGAGCCGAAGGCAGACGCTTAACGACTGTGCCACCCAGGCGCCCCACCCCCCAGGTATTTTCTTATATAATGAAACAGTAAACTATTTCTTTGAAGCACATGCTATGTGGCCAAAGACAACAAATGTCATTCACAAGAGGTACCATTTGCAGAAGCAATAAAGGAAGAGGATAAGACATTCTCTGACGTGGCCGCTAGTAAGTTTTATCCAGGTCCTACTCCCACACTATCCTAACAGATGACTGACCTAGGAGAAGCCTGAAGAAGTTGTATACTCCAAATTATGAAAAGTATCTAACAAAAATGTGAGTCTTTTAGCTTTATGAAAGGCCAAAATTTATGATTTATGTAAATAAACATTTTATTATCTGATCCAAACACAAAAGCTTTCATTAGTTATCAGTACGTGCTTTGTTATGCTTCGATTAAATTTTTTTTGAAAATGTTTTTCTGGATTATGTAATTCTGGATTAATGTTTTATCGTATTCCCTCCTTAAAATTAAGCAAAGGGCACTGAATTTTAGTTGTGTTTGGAGATTGTAGAGTGAAAGGGAATCTAAATGTTTCCTTATGAAGTGTATGGGAAAGAGCTTTGGGGTAAAAAATAACTAACGCAAAGGATATTCTTCAAATCAAGTCATCATAACTCGCCAATTATCTGAGTTATTTCCTGGCTCTTTATCACGGCATGTTAGGTCCCAGACACTGGGTCAGGGTTTGGCAGGATACAGTGGGAGTAGGAGCTGGATAAAACTTACTAGCGGCCACGTCACAGAATGTCTTATCCTCTTCCTTTATTGCTTCTACAAATGGATTGTCTCTTTATAAAAGACATTTGTTGTCTTTGGCCACCCAGCATGTGCTCCAAGGAAATACTTTTTTTGTTTCGTTTCATAAAAATATACTGGCGTTGGATAAAAAGAATTAAATAGCTTATGTATTTTGTGTCCTCAATAAAAGTTATGAAATGAGGGTGAAGACAGCTTAGGGTAAGCCAGAGGGCAGTGACGGGGCTCCCATTTTCTTTTTTATTTATTTTTATTCTTTATTTTAATTTATTTATTTTTATTTAAATTCAATTAGTGTATAATGTATTATTGTGGGGCTCCCATTTTCTTAACTACTTATTTTATATGGGCTTGATAGGGCCACATGGGCCTCATAAGAAAATTTTAACATCCCTCTCTCTCATTTCTTTGTTTTCTGTCAATATGGAACAGATGAAGATGAAAAGTAGATAAAATGGAATTGGATTTTCAAATAACAAATCAGAAAGCCTTTTTTCTTCTTCTTTTTCTTTTTTTCCTTTTTACCAAAAAGGAAATTTCTGTTAGGGCTACAAGAAACAAATTATTTGGATCAAGGTATAAACCAAAAGTTTGGGAAGAAAACCAGTATTATTATAAGTACGCTCACAAATATTTTAATTTTGCCAACCCACTTGAAGGCATTTTCCAGACTACCTTTGTGAGACCAGCCATATGGATGGAAGATGACCTCATTTCCTCTAGAATCACTGTGTGCCCCAAAGCCATCTTATTGGTATAGTTACTTGGCACTTTTTCCTGTGGGGTAAGGACACCTAGGATACGAGGCACAAATCATCAGTTGTAGGGCTAATTCTCCAGGTATAAAGAGAGATTAATCTTTAAGGGCTGTGAGTACAGATATGCCAAGTAACAAAAAATAACGAAAACAGCTAACATGATATGTTGTACATGATGCTAAGGATTTTCTTATACTATCTTATTCAATCCTCATACCCCATAAGTATCATTAGTATGCCTATTTAAAAATGGGGGTACACAGGCTTAAAGGATTTGGCTGATGTCACACAGGTAGTATGTAGAGGACCTAGGTTGTAATTCTAGGTCTGCTTTTTTGTAAACCATATCCTACTATTTATTTATTGGTAAAATTTATCAAAATCAATTGACTCATGAAAATAATCAAAATCATATGATTCATATAGGAAACCAAATTGAATGAGACAGCAAGAAGTTACTCCTGTGAAATTTGCTTTGTTTAATTTAAATGTGTACTTACAAGCAGATGGTAGGTAATCTGTTGTATAGCAATTTTCAAGGTATGGTTTGGAGATCCCTGGAGGTCACTGAGACTTTTTCAGGGGCACATGTGGTCAAATGTATTTTCATAATAAGATGAAGACATTATTTATTTCTCTAAAAAAATTATCTCAGGAGTGTACAGTGGAGTTTTCCAAAGGGTATATGACATGATATCACAATAGATTGAAAGCAGAAGGAAATGTGAGAATATATCTGCAGTCTATAAAGCTAGACATTAAAGGATATCTACAAAAAGATAAAGCAAGACAATTCTCAATAAATAATTTTTTTGTTTTGGAAAATGTAATTATTTTGCATAAATATATATTTATGTTAACATTTAATGGGTTTAAGAGTTTCAAGTGTGTGGAAGCCTCTGCTCTCGTGTAACTTAAAATTTGGATTGAAATGGTTGTTGGGTTTCATTATTAAGGATTATTTCCCCCTTTCTTTCTATTGATGTCTAGCAGAGGAACTTGAATCTTGAAAGGAATTTCTCAGTGCAAGGTGAGGCTATGGAATCCTGTATACATTTTCCTGGGACAGCAGACACCTCTCTGATGATCTTCCCTGCTCATCATGTCTCTCAGAGTGATAGGACCCTGGCAGCCATGTTTGTGTTACAGACACCAACTCCCTGTCGCTGTTAGTTGGGACAGGGTAAACTGAAGGTGTGCCAATTAGATTCTCACTCTTAGGAGTTTGGTGTTGGGATTCAGATGCAGCCAGCAACTCTTTCTTTATAAAGAGGAACATCTCTCTTTTATTGCCCTACCTGGTTGCCTAGAAGTCTCTTGTCACTGCTCTGAAGAGTTGGAGTGTAGTTGTGTGAGTGCACATCATAGACAGATCTTCTGGCCTAATCCTTTCATTTTAGTATTACATTTTAGTTTTTAGTAAACTCTGTAGGGTCACTTCTGCCATGTTTGCTGCTGTATTGCCAAGGACTTAGGCTTAGATCAGTGTCTGGGACTGTGTGAGCACTCAGTCAACATTTAGAGAATGAATAAATAAGTGATCTTTTTTTTTTAAAGATTTTATTTATTTATTCGACAGAGATAGAGACAGCCAGCGAGAGAGGGAACACAAGCAGGGGGAGTGGGAGAGGAAGAAGCAGGCTCCCAGCGTAGGAGCCCGATGTGGGGCTCGACCCCATAACGCTGGGATCACTCCCTGAGCCGAAGGCAGACGCTTAACCGCTGTGCCACCCAGGCGCCCCATAAGTGATCATTTTAAATAGTCATGTAAGAGGGTCACTAGACCAAAATATATGTGAGTTAACATCTTATTAAAATTTTATTTTGATTTTTACTTTTAAAGTTCACTAACATATCATAATAAAAAACTATTATAAAAAAAATAAAAAGAAAGAGATTCTGCACTTGCTACAGCATGGATGAGCCTTGAGAACGTTATGCTGAGTGAAATAAGCCAGTCACAGAAAGAAAAATACTGTATGATTCCATGTACTTGAGGTACCTAAGGGAGTCAAATTCATAGGACATAGAAAATTTAACACAAAAATGAGTAAACTACTGGGACACTTGGGTGGCTCAGTCGTTAAGCATCTGCCTTTGGCTCAGGTCATGATCCCAGGGTCCTGGGATCGAGCCCCGCATTGGGCTCCCTGCTTGGCGGGGAGCCTGCTTCTCCCTCTCCCTCTGCTGTTCCCCCTGCTTCTGCTCTCTTGCTCTGTCAAATAAGTAAATAAAATCTTAAAAAAAAATAAAGTTCAGATTTGAAATACAATTTTCACTGAGATAAAACAGAATTCTTTTCTCTCATAATAAGCACTTTCCTAGCATCTCTCCCTCTCCTCTACTCCCTCCCACCTCCCCTCCCCCACACCATCCAGAGTCTTGTTGCTAGAAGCAACATCACTCCCTTCCTCGACTCTAGTCAATCTTAACAGAGTTTCCTTCTTTTTAAGTCCCTGGGTTCTGTGTGGTTTAGTGATAAGACGATAAGTGATAGGATGCTACCATGGCTTGTATGATGGAGATTAGCAGAAGATTAAGATAGAATGAGTGATTGAAACCAGATCAAGAGGAGTTCAGGCTTTATCTTGTGAACATTAGGATACCCTAGAAGAGTATTACATGTTCTTCCACTCTCTGACTTCTTTTTATTGGAAGAAATGCATCTTTTAGAAGGTTAATAGGGCATAAGGCCTTACTATGCAGAATGGTTTGGAAACTGAAAACCAATGGCCAAAAAGTCAATTAGGGGCTATTACAGCAGTTTCCCCCTTATCTGTGGGAAATACTTCCCAGACCCCCAGTGGATGCCTGAAACCATGGATAGTACTGAACCCTATGTTTTTTTCTATACAGACATATTTATGAGAAAGTTTAATTTATACAGTTAGCCAAAGTAAGAGATTAACAATAATAAAATAGAATAAATATAACAATATGCTATAATAAAAATTATGTGAATATCGTCTCTCTCCCTCTTTCTCAAAATATCTTATTGTACTGAACTCACCCCCCTTCTTGTGATGACATGAAATGATAAAATGCCTGTAATGAGGTGAAGTAAGGTGAATGATGTAGGCATTGTGATGTAATGTTAGGCTACTATTGACCTTCTGATCATATGTCAGAAGGAGGATCATTTGCTTCTGTATGGTGGTTAGCCATAGGTTAACTGAAACCATGGAAAGCAAAACCTCAGATAAGAAGGGGACTACCATATTATGGTCTGGGTATGGAGTAATAAAGATACTATTTAGTTTCTTCTGACAATGACTATGATAAAAGGTACTTGGGGGTTCATCATGTACTTTTAGAGTACAGAAGGAGAAGCAGCATTATGCTTCTTTTTCTCAAGAACCTTGTGCTCTGAGCATAGCGTAGTTAATACATGTAGGTGGGATTTAGGAGTTGATGTTATTATGCAGTTTCTGCATTGTAAGTGTTTCATGCCTCCATGCCATTGCTATTGCTATTTCATCTTCCTGGAATGTCATCATTCTCATCCTTGTTCAGTTAAAATCTCCCTCATCCTTTAGGTCCATTTCCTCTCTCTCACCCTCCCTGAACTGCTAATCAGAATTAAGATTTCCTTCCTCCCACCTTCCACAGAAATAACTAGTTTCTTTAGTAGGCTCTTACTCCATCATGTCTTCTATAATATCCATCTCCCACTACAATGTGGACTGCTAGAGAAAAGGGACCATGATGGACCCAACTTTGGATCCCCCACAGCGGCTAATCCATGGCTTTGCACTTAGATGAGGATGAATTTTGTATAGTATACACTTTGAGGCATGTTTTCAAAATGAAGTCAGAGTTTTGCCTATATTCTTTGTAGCTAAGAAGCCATTAGGGCATTTTATTTATGTACAGTGGTCATTACATTGCAAAAATGTAAATTATTTCAGTTAAAGTTGTGAAAATCATATACTCTGTGTTCACACCAACCAGTTTCCAACATACTGGGCAGCCTTGAATGACTTGCATAGCTATTCTCTTTCCCAAATGTTAACTAAACACCAAGATTACAGGGTAAACCTTTAAGTGGTTGTTTCAGAGCTGAATCCCACCTTTTCAAGCTCCCTGCTTCTTTGGGAGATTAAATGACATGTAATTTAACTGTGTGGGTCTACAAGGCTTACTCTAAATGGTGTGCATGATTTGGAAAGGTTCATTAGTCAGATCTAATGACTTGACTACACCCTTCAAAACATGAGGGATTAGGACTCATTCAGTGAAATGAATTGGTACGCAGGAGTAGGTTCATGACTCAGATGGCATAAATGCCTTTTACAAGTTTTTAGCAGAGGAAAAGGAGGTAATGACTCTGGACTTGGATTTATATAGTCTTTCATCCAAGCCCTGTGCCTTAAAGCACTTTGTTCCTCTCACAAATTACCCAGCATTTAAATACAACTCCTGTCCATTCTGGGTGGAGTGGAAGTGAATGCAGACTTTAATATGAGGTTGGGTATACAGAGGAGGCCCATTGCTCTACTCATTTGCCTCTTGGATACAGAGATCCTAACTCTGCTACATGAGATTGAGGGAAAATTACATTGTACAGCTTTATTCAGTTATGTTCAAACTCATTTCTTGGGGCTTAACAAACATGAAACAGAAAAGATTCTTAAATTGCAAGGTTGAGACTGTAGAACACCCTGGCCATTGGAGCAGAGACCAACTTTTCTCTGGAGCTCAAAATTTCCTTCTACCCCAAAGGGAAGGAAAGGAAGGAAAAGGAAGTCCTACTTCTTGTGTCTCCTGCCTTCTTCCTTTGTTCTCAAATCTAGGATGTTTTAGACAGCAAGCAATATATGAGCACAGAAAAACCCTTTGTGGATTGTCTTTTAGAAGCAATTAATGTCTGGTGGTCCTTGACTAATTATCATAAATACTTTACATTATGCATAGGCTGTGGGCAGTAGGGTCTTCTGTGGAAGTAGTTAGAGAAGGTCAAAGGAACAAGTGTCCACTGTATTTCTGCAATTTGGCAAAGTCAGTGCTCTTCACTAGCGAGTAGACTCTCAACATTCTTTTTTTTTTTTTTAACCTAAGCACCATTTTGTCCTCAGCTTAGCAGAACAAATGGAACAACTGTTGTTGTCTTTGGAGAGCTACTGCTGTGAGGATTCTTATTCAAAGTACACTCAACAAATTATTAATTCCAGAATGGCATTAATTAATTTATGGAAGACACTGAAAAATATGTTTATTATCTTATTCTAAACATGAGTAATTCAGTCATTCAGGCATGTATTCATTCAAGCAATATTTATTGAGGGTTTACAATATGCCAGACACTGTTCCAGGTCCTTGAGGTAGAGCAGAGAACACAAACCGCAAGGGCACAGATCATAAATCAAAGGCGGTTGAGTGGCAGTCTAGTCTGACTCCTTATTTCACAAATGAGGAATCTGGGATTGCCCGTCCTTTGGGTATTTTAGTTATGGATAAGAAACTTTAAGGTGGGCAGCAAGTGGGCTGGGGGAGGGAATCCCACCCAATAACTAAATGCAAGAGTCAAACAGAATTTGAAAAATCATTTCCATTATATTGAATCAAATTTAGAATAAGAAGGAATCACCTTCTTTTACCTGTGATGCTATAAAACCTATTTCAAAGCAGAAGGTACATATTGTGTATCGATGCTAATACTAATGAAAAAGTAGCATTTCACAAATATCTAATAAGTGGCTACTGGATGTCTAGATAAATGCTTTCACCTATATTATCTTGTTTAATCTTTCAACCATCCCATGAAATAGGGATTATAATTCTCATTTTACAGATGGGACAACTGAATCTGAGAGACTAAGTAATCTGGTATATAAATGATGGAATCATGTTCTCTTAGGCAGATTTTTTGATGCTAAGCCCAGCATTGTTTGTAATGTGCCATGCCACACAGTACTCTTACCATCTAGGCATGTATAGAACCATGTAAGACCCTGAATAACCAAAACAGTCCTGGAAAAGCAAAGCAAAGCTGGAGGCATCACGATTCCAGACTTCAAGCTATATTACAAAACTGTAGTGATCATGACAGTATGGTACTGGCACAAAAACAGACACATAGATAAATGGAACAGAATAGGAAAACCAGAAGTGGACCCATAACTATATGGTCAATGAATGAATCTTTTTTTTTTCAAGATTTATTTATTTTTGTGTGTGGGGGGGGAAAGGGCAGAGGGACAGGGAGAGAGAGAATCACAAACAGACTCCCTGTTGAGCATGGAGCCCAATGTGGGGCTCAATCCCAAGACCCTGAGACCATGACCTCAGCTGAATTCAAGAGTCAGACACCAACTGACTAAGCCACCTAGGTGTGCCTATGGTCAACGCATCTTTGACAAAGCAGGAAAGAATATCCAATGGAAAAGAGTCTCTTCAACAAATGGTGTTGGGAAAATTGGACAGCCTTATGCAGAAGAATGGAACTGGACCACTTTCTCACACCATACACAAAAATAGACACAAAATGGATGAAAGACCTAAATGTGAGATAGGAATCCATCAGAATCCTGGAGGAGAACACAACCAGCAACCTCTTTGACCCTGGCCACAGCAACTTTTGGCTAGACATATCTCCAAAGGCATGCAAAACAAAAACAAAAATGAAGTATAGGGATTTTATCATGATAAAAAGCTTTTACACGGCAAAAGAAACAATCAACAAAACTAAAAGGCAACCTACAGAATGGGAAAAGATATTTGCAAATAACATGTCAGATAAGGGGTTAGTATCAAAAATATATAAAGAACTTACCAACTCAACACCCGAAGGACAAATAATCCAGTTAAGAACTAATGAATCATCAAACTTTACATTAAAAAAATAAATTAATTAATTTAAAAAAAAAGAAATCAGAAGAAGACACGAGTAGACATTTTTCCAAAGAAGACATCCTCATGGCTAACAGACACATGAAAAGATGCTCAATGTCATTCAGCATCAGGAAAATATAAATCAAAACCACAATTAGAAAGCACATCACACCTGTCAGAATGGCTAAAATGAACAACACAGGAAACAACAGATGTTGGTGAGGATGTGGAGAAAGGGGAACTCTCTTACACTGTTGGTGGGAATGCAAGCTGGTGCAGTCACTCTGGAAAACAGTGTGGAGGTTCCTCAAAAAGTTAAAAATAGGACCAACCTATGACCCAGCGATTGCACTATTAGGTATTTACCCAAAGGATAAAAACCACAGATTCAAAGGGTTACATGTACCCTGATGTTTATAGCAGCATTACCAACAACAGCCAAATTATGGAAAGAGCACAAATGTCTTTTGACTGATGAATGGCTAAAAAAGATGTGGTACACACACACACACACACACACACACACACACACACACTGGAATATTACTCAGCCATCAAAAAGAATGAACTCTTGCCATTTGCAATGATGCAGATGGAGCTAGAGTGCATTATGCTAAGCAAAATAAGTCAGTCAGAGAAAGACAAATACTATATGATTTCACTCATATGTGGAATTTAAGAAACAAAACAGATGAACATATGGGAAGGAAAAAAATAGAAAGGGGGAAACAAACCATAAGAGACTTTTAATGATAAAGAACAAACTGAAGGTTGATGGAGGGAAGTGGGTGGGGGATGGGCTACATGTGTGATGAGTATTAAGGAGGGCACTTGTGTTGAGCACTGGGTGTTATATGTAAGTGATGAGTCCCTAAATTCAACTCCTGAAACCAATATTACACTATATTAACTAACTAGAATTTAAATAAAAATTTGAAAAGGAAAAAAAAAAGAATGGATGCTGTACTTTGTCAATTGAGAGGATCATATCATTCTTATCCTTTCTTCTTTTATTTAATGTGGTGTATCATGTTCATTGATTTGCAAATATTAAACCACCCTTGAGACCCAAGAATAAATCCCACTTGATCATGGTGAATGATTCTTTTAATGTACTGTGGATTTGATTTGCTAGTATTTTGTTGAGAAATTTTGCATACATGATCATCAGGGATATGGCCTGTAATTCTCTTTTTTAGTGGAGTCTGTCTGGTTTTGGAATCAGGGTAATGCTGGCCTCATAGACAGAGTCTGGAAATTTTCCTTCTCTTTCTATTTCTTGGAATAGTTTGAGAAGAATAGGTATTAACTCTTCTTTAAATGTTTGGTAGAATTCACTGGGAAGCCATCTGGCCCTGGACTTTTGTTTGTTGGGAGATTTTTGATTACTGATTCAATTTATTTTATGGTTATCATCTGTTCAAATTCTCTATTTCTTTCAGTTTCAGTTTTGGTAGTTTATATGTTTCTAGGAATTTATCCATTTCTTCCAGATTGCCCAATTTGTTGGCATATAATTTTTCATAATATTCTCTTATAGTTGTTTATATTTCTATGCTGTTGCTTGTGATTTCTCCTCTCTCATCTGTGATTTTATTTATTTGGGTCCTTTTGATTTTCTTTTTGAAAAGTCTGGCTAGAGGTTTATAAATTTCATTAATTTTTTCAAAGAACCAGCTCCTACTTTCATTAATCTGGTCTGATTTGTTGTTGTTGTTTTTGCTGTTATTGTTGTTGTTTCTATATAATTTATTTCTGCTCTAATTTTTATTATTTCTCTTCTGCTGGCTTTAGGCTTCATTTGTTCTTTTTCTAGTTCCTTTAGGTGTAAGGTTAGGTTGTGTATTGGAGATTTTTCTTACTACTTGAGGTAGGCCTGTACTGGTATATACTTTCCTTTTAGGACCACATTTGCAGCATCACAAAGGTTTTGGACTGTCATATTTTCATTTTCATTGTTTCCATGTATTTTTTAATTTCTTCTTTAATTTCCTGGTTGACCCATTCATTCTTTAGTAGGAAGTTCTTTAACCTTCATGTGGTCCTTCCAAATTTTTTCTTGTGGTTGACTTCAAGTTTCATAGCATTTTGGTCTGAAAATATGCATGGTTTGATCTCAATCTTTTTATACTTATTGAGGCATGATTTGTGATCTAGTATGTGATCTATTCTGGAGAATGTCCCATGTACACTTGAAAAGAATGTGAATTTTGCTGCTTTAGGATGAAATGTTCTGAATATATCTGTTAAGTCCATCTGGTCCAGGGTGTCATTCAAAGCCCTTGTTTCCTTGCTGATTTTCTGCTTAGATGATCTGTCCGTCGCTGTAAGTGGGGTGTTGGTGTTAAAATCCCCTACTATTATTGTGTTAATACAGTGTGATAAATGCTATGGTATAGGTATACCAGAAGTGTAGGGAGCTCAGAGGAGGTGCATTGGTCTGGGTCTGAGGTGGTTGGAGAAAACTTCCTGAAGGAAGTGACATGTGAAGCAAGGAGTTATTCACCAAGTGGGTATCCAGGTAGAAAGTAGCCAGTTAAAGAATGGGTGAGTGCAGGATGTCACAGGCAAAGGGACCAGTGTGGACAAGGCATAGGGTTTTGAGCAGGCCAACAGATGGGAAGTTCAGCTTAGGAAGAAGACTGATACAGAACCTCTTATTTCCAGTGAGTGGGCTGTTGAAACCCATTCTTTCAAATTAGTTTATTGGCCAAAAAGATTTTGTTCTCCAAAAAAGGCTTTTTCATGGCAACTCAGATTTATGGACTGGCCATTTTCTGATTCATCCGAAGAATGTGCCAATAGTCTGACTAAGATTTCCCAGTAAGATCAAAAAACCTGACACTAGAATCATCAAGGACCAGTTATTCCTAGAGCCCCAGATCCCTTCTTGGGGCTTCTCTGATCTTCTTTTGGAAAATTTTGCTTTGGAGCTACAGGAAAGAAGACTGGACTGTCTGTGAAGTGGCAGTGAGCTGGTTTCTAATAGAAAGTTTATGATCAAATGACTTGTTGACACACATGTCTTGAAAGCAACATTTGTTTGTTTAATGTTTTCTGTTATTCACCAAGGTCTATTCCTTTAGGATTCACAATGAACATTATATTCTAAAAAATGCACAATTGAACTTTTCAAACCTTTTCAAGCAGTAGGGGATGCTGAATCCTAACATCCACTCAGGTGGGTGATGGGGGCTCTCAAAGCAGGCTTTGCCTGCATCTGAAAAATTCATCCAGTCACAGTCATAGCCATGGAAGCATCAGCCTAATTTTGGTTTTCTGATTTCAATTTTAGAAACCCTTATAGCTGGCCTGACTATATTTATCCCTAATTTGTAAGGCAAAGTTCTGTCTTCTTTTCCTTTTGACCAAATATTGTCATTGTGCTTCTAATACAAATCTCTCATACATGATCCCTGCTTCAGCCAGACATAGAATAAATGAATATAAAGCTCTGTTAGGAAAGGATTGAAAGCTTCATAGAGTTGAGCCACACCCTTTCTTCAGACTCTTGGTTGTGCTGAGATCCAGAATATGTGTTGACCGGAAGTGCTGCCCCAGCTTCTTAGGAAGAAAGCTGGAGGGAGACTAAAATTTTAGGGCCATCCACTTTTCTCTTTTTATGATCTATAGAGGGACTTGTCTGACAAGTCTTCATAGAAAATAGCTTATGCAACAGGGGCCAGCTGGTAAATCATCTAAACCAGGCCTAGTCCCATAGGAGGAAAGTTTGGCTGTTCCTATTATGGCCTACTTCTTGTATTTTTGGTGTTTCATTGGATGACTATAGGGACTACACATATAGGCAAACATACTCTGAGTTTTGGTTACCTTTCTGCCGCATGGTTCTGTAATCCCAGAAGTGATCCTTTAAATTTTCATTGCTTGGATTATCTCAACTGAAAGATGAGGATAATAAAATCGAGTCACTTCATAGGGTTATTGAAGAAGGTTGTAATAAAAGTCATTCTCTAAGTAAGGGACATCTTGGGTTGGAATAAGTCTGCTGTTAGTTCTGCATTCTTTTATTATCGAGGTTCTTTCTCCCCTCCCCCCACCTTTTTTTTGTCCTTGAAACATTTATTGGATAGATCTGTTCAAATTAGTTTAGGCTGCATATAACAGTAAAACTCCAAGTAACATAAGATTAAATAAGTGAAGATTTTATTTTTTTCCCACGTAAATGAAATCTGGAAGTAGGCAACTAAACCTCACAGGCATCAGAAACACAGACACCTTCTATCCTTCTGTTCCACCCCATTAGTTCACTATTTTCATTCTCAAGATCATCTCATAATCCAAGATGGTTGCTGGGGGGTAAGGCATCTTATCTGTAATGCAGGCTGTAAACAAGAGGAAAGGCAGAAGGTCAGAAAGGATCCTGCCCTGCTGAGATAGTTCCCTTATGGCAGGATTTCCAGAAGTCCTAAACAATTCTTCCATTTATGTCTTATTGGCCATTAGATACATGACCATACCCAGCTGCTAGAGACTCTGGCAAATGTGACATTTTAGCTGGCTGGCTTGCCATCCCAAGTAAAACCAGGACTCTGTTATCAAGGAGGAAAGGGAAATGTGGATGTAGGGATAAAGAATTAGCACTCTTTGCCTTAGTCTACTCCTTTGATATCCAAACATTCATGTGCGCTATTCCTCTATATTGAACGTGCTCACTCTAAACAGATCCTCAAGGAAATGGAAATTTAGGATGGAATATATGTTTAGGTTGGGTTTTGAAGGCAATAAGAATCTCATTATTATTAAAGATGGAACACTGGTATTTTTTGTCACCTATAGTGAAAGAGGTACTTAAATGATTACCCATGCAAGTGCTTGGGAGTGAGTGGCTATTGTGAGAAATCATTATGGGGGGCACATAAAGAATATGAAAGCTGTGGGTTTGGCTTACTGCTTCAAAGTACTGGAGAATTTAAAGAACAAAAATAATAGGTTCAAGTTTTAAATTCTCAACTTAATGAATGACCAGAGGACCAAGATATTTCTAAGGTTGTCTCGAGCAGTTTTTGTTGTTTTTTAATCTCATAGCCAAGGAATCATATAGCTGAAAATCATATCCAGACTCTAATCCCGTGAGTTGCTGAATTACAATATAAGTTGAATTTATACTTTTGCCAATTCTCTTAAGTAAAGATTAGGTTATTGGTAGGGAAAGTGGGACTCCTAAAAATTCAAATGAGAACATTTGGGATGAGCTGGATGACTGAGCACCTCAAACTCACAAACTTTATTATTATTATTATTATTATTATTATTACTATTTTTACCAATTACTATATTGCTCAGTGTTTTTAGCTATAGACAACAGAATCCACAATGGTTAATAAAGGCATGACCCAGAAGTCTGCAATACTTATGCTCACATTTCACTTGCCTTAACCTAGTCACATGATCTCATCTAACTGCAAGGGAAATGTAGTCTTTAGTTGAATAGCCATGTGCCCAAGTATAACTTCTATTACTATAAAAGGCAGGATGAATATTGGAGAGACCATCAGTGGTATTTCTGTTAGCCGAGAATGTAGAAAGAGCAAGTTGAGTGAAGGGAGCTGTGGGAAGGAAGAAAATAAGTTTGGCTTGGGAAGTATTGAGTCTAAAAGCCTGTGGCATGTCTAGAATGAGATGTCCATTAAGATGGGTAAGGGGGAAACATCTTTCCCAGGAAGAGCCAAAGGGGAAAAGAAGGTCAACATTAAGGATGAAATAGAGGAAGCGGGGTCTCTGGAAGAAACTAGGGAAAAGCAGAGAGAGAAGTTAAGAGAAGAATTAGAAGAATGTACCTGTCTCCAAAGTCAAGGTAAGAGTTTTAGGAAGAAGGCAGTTACCAAGAGGGACAAATGCTGCTGCTGCTGAGAGGTCAAGTAGAAAAGGGTGTGAGGAAGTAATTTGATTTTTCCATTGTTGATTCAGTAGAGTGATGGAGGCTGAAAGCAAATTATGGTGGGTGGAGCTGTGGATGGGGGTGAAGAAATGGAACTGTGAAGAACAGACAGGCAGCCAGAAAATGGCAGCAGGTGGGCTGAAAGAAAGTTTATTTTGGGAATAGGAACTCTTGACCATGTATGCAGGATGAGGGCATGGCTTTAAGGGAGGAGAGACTGAAATGAAGAGAGAGAGAGAATACTAATGGTGCGATGTTTGCATGGTAGATGGGATGATGTAAAAACTCAGGACGAATCTGTTCATGGAATTTAGGGCCACCTCTTTCCCCAGGACAGAAAGGCAGAGGATAACAATTGGTAAAGGAAGTGAAGATACACTGAGAAGGAAAGGAAGGCTTTCCAAATACAGGTTTCCCGTGCCATCTGAAAGTATAGTGTTCCTACGAAACCTTCGTAAACTGAAATGAAGTAAAGCAAAGAAATAATTACCATCAATTTATATGGAAGAAAATGTTTGAGTGTTCCCAGAGCACTGAAATAACCTTTCTTAGACTTTTCTGATACCTTAGGATGAGTCTTGCTTACAGATGCACAAAATAAATTGAGATAAAGCACAGAAGCTCAGATTTGGAGTTAAGATGGCGGAGGAGTAGGGGACCCCTTATTCAGCCGGTCCCCTGAGTCGAGCTGGATAGGTACCAGACCAGCCTGAACATCCACGGTATCAGCCTGAGATGCAGGAAGATACATCTGGATCTCTACAAATGAACATCTCCAGCGATGAGTATTGAGGTAGGAAGCGGGGATCCATGAAACCGCGCACAGATATTGGAAGATAAACAGAAGGGGGAGGGAGCCACCGTGTTCGGGCGCCGGGAAGCGGTAGCCACCTGCACGGGGGAGCGGGTGGACTCACGGAGGCACCCGGGAGAGAGCAGACTGAGACCGTGAGCCGGGGAACACGTGCCATCAGACTGAAACGGAGCTCCGGTGTGCTCACTGGAACCAGACTGAGACCGGGAGCTCCGGAGCTCGCGGGGGCGGCTGGCGGTGTTACAAACACAAAGGACAGAGACACGCCGGCCCTGGAAGTGAGGGCTGGGACACTGGGTGTGGGGCGCACATCCTGGGACGCTGCAGGGTTGAGCAGCACCAACAGAAACAGAGTTAAAGTGGCCAGAACATCAGTGGAGAACGCTCCGCGATCCCTCCGTTCTGAGACAGAGGCTGGTATTTGGCCTCTGCTGCTCTGACTCTCAGAAGAGGCACAGCAAACCGCCAGGGAAAGCCGCCAGAGAACAAAAGCCTGGAAATACCAGCTCACAGTGTGCCCATCCCCATCCCCCTCGCAGGGGACATGGAGACTCTACCCAATCAGGGTTGCCTGAGTATTGGCACAGCAAGCCCCTCCCCCAGGAGGCAGGCTGAAAAATCAAGAAGCCCACATCCCTAAGATCCCTATAAAACAAGGGCGCACAGCCTGGGTCCCGGTCAATAATTTGGGCTCTGGACAACCCTGCAATCTCTCCTCATCAGAATGACGAGAAGGAGAAATCCCCCCCAGCGAAGAATAGACAATGAGTCTGTGGCCTCTGCCACAGAACTAATGGATATGGATATAACCAAATTATCAGAAATGGAATTCAGAGTAACAATGGTCAAGATGATGTGTAGACTTGAAAAAGTATACTTGAAAATGTTAATGAGAATATAGAATCTCTAAGGGCGGAAATGAGAGCGAATCTGGCAGAAATTAAAAATTCTATGAGCCAAATGCAGTCAAAACTAGAGGCTCTGACAGCCAGGGTAAATGAGGCAGAAGAACATATCAGGGAATTGGAGGATGGGTTAGTAGAAGACAAAGCTAAAATAGAATCTGGACTTAAAAAAATCCACACTCAAGAATGTAGGTTCGGAGGCGATTACTGACTCAATGAAACGGCTCAATGTCAGAATCATTGGCATCCCAGGGGGATGGAAAAACAGAGTCTAGAAGAGATATTTGAACAAATTGTAGCTGAAAACTTCCCTGATCTAGCAAGGGAAACAAACATTCGTGTCCAAGAGGCAGAGAGGACCCCTCCCAAGCTCAACCACGACAAACCTATGCCACGTCACGTCATAGTGCAATTCTCAAATATTAGATCCAAGGATACAGTATTGAAAGTGGCCAAGGCAAAGAAATTTCTCACATACCAAGGCAAAGGCATCAGAATTACGTCAGACCTGTCTACACAGACCTGGAATGAGAGAAAGGGTTGGGGGGCCATTTTTAAAGCTCTTTCAGAGAAAAACATGCAGCCAAGGATCCTTTATCCAGCAAGGCTGTCATTCAGAATTGATGGAGAAATAAAGACCTTCCAGAATTCCAGATCACTGACCAATTTCGTAACCACGAAACTAGCCCTAGCAGGAGATATTAAGGGGGTTCTATAAAAATAAAAGGCCCCAAGAGTGATACAGAACAGAAGAGTCACAATCTATAGAAACAAAGACTTTACTGGCAACATGGCATCATTAAAATCATATCTCTCAATATTCAGTCTCAATGTAAATGCCAAATGCTCCCATAAAACACCACAGGGTTGCAGATTGGATAAAGACATGACCCATCCATTTGCTGTCTACAGAGACTCATTTTGAACCTAAAAGATACATTCAGACTGAAATAAAGGATGGAATACCATCTTTCATGCCAATGGACCTCAAAAGAAAGCTGGGGTAGCAATTCTCATATCAGAATAGATTGTGTTTTAAACTAAAGACCATAGTTATAGACACAGAAGGGCACTATATTATTCTTAAAGGATGTATCCAACAAGTGGATATGACAATTATGAATATATATGCCCAAGGAGCAGCAAGATACACAAGCCAACTCTTAGAATAAAGAGACATATAGATAAAAATACGTTAATAGTAGGGGACCTCAACCTCACATATCAAAAATAGACAGAACACCCATGCAAAAAATCGACAAAGAAACAAGGAGCTTTGAATGCCATACTCGACGAGATTGGACCTCACAGATATATAAACACTACACCCCAGAAGCAAGAATACTCATTCTATTCTAATGCCCATGGAACATTCTCAAGAATAGACCATGTTCTGACCAGGACACAAAACAGGTCTCCGATACCAAAAGACTGAAATTATTCCTGCATATTCTCAGACCACAACGCTCTGAAATTGGAACTCCAACCCACAAGGAAAAATTTGGAAGAAACTCAAACACTTGGAGACTAAAGAACCATCCTGCTCAGGAATGACTTGATAAACCAGGAAATCAAAATTGAAACAATTGCTGGAGACCAACGAGAATGAACACAACGGTCCAAAACCTATAGGATACTGCAAAGGCGATTACAAGAGGGAAATACATAGCCATCAAGCCTCACTCAAAAGAATAGAAATATCTAAAATGCAGTTTTATATTCTCACCTCAAGAAGCTGGAACAGCAACAGAGGGACAGGCCTAATCCACTTGCGAGGAAGCAGTTGACCAAGATTAGAGCAGAAATCAGCGAATTAGAAACCAGGAGTACAATAGAGCAGATCACAGAACTAAGAAAGCTGGTTCTTTGAGAAATTAATAAAATTGACAGACCACTGGCAAGACTTATCCAAAAGAATAGAGAAAAGGACTCAAATTAATAAAATTATGAATGAAAAAGGAGAGAGGTCACAACCAACACCAATGAAATGGGAAGGATTATTAGAAACTTTTATCAACAGCTTTATGCCAATAAATTAAGCAATCTGGAAGAGATGGAGGCCTTCCTGGAAACCTATAAGGTACCAAGACTGAAACAGGAAGAAATTGATTTTTAAACAGGCCAATTAATTATGAAGGAATTGAGTCAGTGATAAACAACCTTCCAAAAACAAAACTCAGGCCGGACGGTTTTCCTGGGGAATTCTACCAAACATTCAAAGAAGAAATAATACCTATTCTCTAAAGCTATTTCAAAAAATAGAAACAGAAGGAAAGCTACCAAACTCATTCTATGAGGCCAATATTACCTGTTCCCCAAACCAGGCAAAGACCCCATCAAAATGGACAATTACAGACCGATTTCCCTAATGAACATGGATGCCAAAATCCTCAACAAGATCCTGGCTAATAGACTCCAACATTTATTAAAAGGATTATCCATCATGACCAAGTGGGATTCATCCCTGGGATGCAAGGGTAGGTTCAACATTCACAAATCTATGTTCTTAGATTTTATCCAGAAAGAAAAATTCAAAAATCATATGATTCTCTCAATAGATGCAGAAAAAGCATTTGACAAAATACAGCATCTTTTCCTGATTAAAACCCTTCCAGAGTGTAGGGATAGGGTACATTTCCTCAATCTCCATAAAAACCATCTATGAAAAGCCTACAGCAAATATCATTCTCAATGGGGAAAACTGGAAGCATTTCCCTTAAGATCAGGAACACGACAGGATGCCCTCTATCACTATTACTCCAACATAGCTTACTAGAAGTCACTTACAACACAATCAGACAACAAAAGGGATAAAAGGTATCCAAATCAGCAAGAAAAGTTAAAATGTCTCTCTTCGCACATGACATGATACTCTATATGGAAAACCCAAAAAGAATCCACGAGCCAAACTATTAGAAGTTATAAGCAATTCAGTAATGTGGCGGGATACAAAATCAAGGCTCAGAAATCAGTTGCATTTCTATACGAATAATGAGACTGAAGAAAGAAAATTAGGGAATCCATCCCATTTACAATAGCACCAAAAACCATCGTTTCCTTGGAATTAACAACAACAGACGTAAAGGACCTATATTCAGAAACTATAAATCACTCTTGAAAGACATTGAGGAAGACACAAAAGATGGAAAAATATTACATGCTCATGGATGGAAGAATTAACATAGTTAAAAATGTCATGCTACCCAGAGCAATCTACACTTTCAATGCTATCCCCATCAAAAAATACGATGGGGGCGCCTGGAGTGGCACAGAACGTTAAGCGTCTGCCTTCGGCTCAGGCGTGATCCTGGCGTTAGGATCGAGCCCCACATCAAGGCTCTTCTGCTATGAGCCTGCTTCTTCCTCTCCACTCCTGGCGCTGTTCCTGCTGCCCATTTATCTCTGTCGAATAAATAAATAAAATCTTTAAAAAAAAAATACCAATGAAATTTTTCAAAGAACTGGAACAAATAGTCCTTAAATTTATATGGAACCAGAAAAGCCCTCGAATCGCCAAGGAACTGTTGAAAAGGAAAAACAAAATTGGGGGCATCACAATGTCGGATTTCTTTTTTTTTTTTTTTTTTTTAATGATTTTTTATTATATTATGTTAGTCACCATACAGTACATCCCGGTTTCGATGTGAAGGCTCAATGATTCAATTAGTTCTTATAACACCCAGTGCACCATACAATACATTGCCCTCTTTACTACCCATCACCGGATTATCCCATTCCCCCACCCCCTCCCCTCTAAGTCCTCAGTTTGTTTCTCATAGTCCATAGTCTCTCATGTTTCATTCCCCTTCTGATTACCCCCCCTTTCTTTGATCCTTTCTTCTGATCATCCTAGTTCTTATGTTCCATAGATGAGAGAAATCATATGATAGTTGTCTTTCTCTGCTTGACTTATTTCACTTAGCATTATCTCCTCCAGTGCTGTCCATGTTGCAGAATATGTTGAGAACTCGTTCTTTCTGATAGCTGAGTAATATTCCATCGTATATATATGGACCACAACTTCTTAATCCAGTCATCTGTTGAAGGGCATCTCGGCTCCTTCCACGATTTAGCTATTGTGGACATTGCTGCTATGAACATTGGGGTGCATATGGCCCTTCTCTTCACTACGTCTGTATCTTTGGGGTAAATACCCAGTAGTGCAATGGCTGGATCATAGGGTAGCTCAATTTTTAACTTTTTAAGGGACCTCCACACTGTTTTCCAGAGTGGCTGTACCAACTTGCATTCCCACCAACAATGTAGGAGGGATCCCCTTTCTCCACATCCTCTCCAACAATTGTTGTTTCTTGCCTTGTCTATTTTTGCCATTCTAACTGGCGTAAGGTGGTATCTCAGTGTGGTTTTGATTTGAATTTCCTTGATGGCTAATGATTTTGAACATTTTTTCATGTGTCTGTTAGCCATTTGTATGTCATCATTGGAAAAGTGTCTGTTCATATCTTCTGCCCATTTTTTGATTTGTTTATTTGTTTCTCGTGTATTGAGTTTGAGAAGTTCTTTGTAGATCTTGGATACCAGTCCTTTATCTGTAGTGTCATTTGCAAATATATTCTCCCATTCCGTGGGCTGCCTCTTAGTTTTTCTGACTGTTTCCTTGGCTGTGCAGAAACTTTTAATCTTGATGAAGTCCCATAAATTCATTTTATCTTTTGTTTCTCTTGCCTTTGGGGATGTGTCATGAAAAAGGTTGCTTTGGCCGATGTCGTAGAGGTTGCTGCCTATGTTCTCCTCTAGAATTTTGATGGATTCCTGTCTCACATCGAGGTCTTTCATCCATTTGGAGTTTATTTTTGTGTATGGTGTGAGAGAGTGGTCAAGTTTCATTCTTTTGCATGTAGCTGTCCAATTTTCCCAGCACCATTTATTGAAGAGACTGTCTTTTTCCCACCGGATGTTTTTTCCTGCTTTATCAAATATTAGTTGCCCAAAGAGCCGAGGGTCCATTTCTGGGCTCTCTATTCTGTTCCATTGGTCTATGTGTCTGTTTTTGTGCCAGTACCATGCTGTCTTTGTGATCACAGCTTTGTAGTACAGCTCGAAATCCGGCATTGTGATGCCCCCAGCTTTGTTTTTCCTTTTCAACAGTTCCTTGGAGATTCGGGGCCTTTTCTGTTTCCATACAAATTTAAGGACTATTTGTTCCAGTTCTTTGAAAAATGTCCTCGGTATTTTGATCGGGATAGCATTGAAAGTGTAGATTGCTCTGGGTAGCATGGACATTTTAACTATGTTAATTCTTCCAATCCATGAGCATGGAATATCTTTCCATCTTTTTATGTCTTCCTCAATGTCTTTCAAGAGTGATTTATAGTTTCTAGAATATAGGTCCTTTACGTCTCTGGTTAAGTTAATTCCAAGGTAACGTATGGTTTTTGGTGCTATTGTAAATGGGATGGATTCCCTAATTTCTCTTTCTTCGGTCTCGTTATTCGTGTATAGAAATGCAACTGATTTCTGAGCATTGATTTTGTATCCCGCCACGTTACTGAATTGCTCTATAACTTCTAATAGTTTGGGAGTGGCTTCTTTTGGGTTTTCCATATAGAGTATCATGTCATCTGCAAAGAGAGACATTTTGACTTCTTCTTTGCCAATTTGAATACCTTTGATCCCTTTTTGTCGTCTGATTGCTGTTGCAAGGACTTCTAGTACTATGTTGAATAATAGTGGCGAGAGTGGGCATCCTTGTCGAGTTCCTGATCTTAAGGGAAAGGCTTCCAGCTTTTCCCCATTGAGAATAATATTTGCAGTAGGCTTTTCATAGATGGCTTTTATGAGATTGAGAAATGTACCTTCTATTCCTACACTCTGAAGGGTTTTAATCAGGAAAGGATGCTGTATTTTGTCAAATGCTTTTTCGGCATCGATTGAGAGGATCATATGGTTCCTGAGTCTTTTCTTGTTGATATGATGTATCACGCTGATTGATTTGCGAATATTGAACCACGCTTGCATCCCAGGTATGAATCCCACTTGATCGTGATGGATAATCCTTTTAATGTACTGTTGGATTCTATTAGCAAGTATCTTGTTGAGGATTTTGGCGTCCATATTCATTAGGGAAATCGGTCTGTAATTCTCCTTTTTGAGGGGGTCTTTGCCTGGTTTGGGGATCAAGGTAATATTGGCCTCATAGAATGAGTTTGGTAGCTTTCCTTCTGTTTCTATTTTTTGAAATAGCTTTAGGAGAATAGGTATTATTTCTTCTTTGAATGTTTGGTAGAATTCCCCAGGAAAACCGTCCGGGCCTGGAGTTTTGTTATTTGGAAGGTTGTTTATCACTGACTCAATTTCTTCATAATTAATTGGCCTGTTTAAGGAATCAATTTCTTCCGGTTTCAATCTTGGTAGTTTATAGGTTTCCAGGAAGGATTCCATCTCTTCCAGATTGCTTAGTTTATTGGCATATAGCTGTTGATAAAAATTTCTAATAATCCTTCCAATTTCAATGGTGTTCGTCGTGACCTCTCCTTTTTCATTCATAATTTTAATAATCTGGGTCCTTTCTCTTTTCTTTTGGATAAGTCTTGCCAGTGGTCTGTCAATTTTATTGATTCTCTCAAAGAACCAGCTTCTAGTCCTGTTGATCTGCTCTACTGTACTTCTGGTTTCTGCTTGATTGATTTCAGCTCTAATTTTGGTCAACTGCTTCCTCGTGCGTGGATTAGGCCTGTCCCTCTGTTGCTGTTCCAGCTTCTTGAGGTGAGAATATAAAAACTGCATTTTAGATTTTTCTATTCTTTTGAGTGAGGCTTGGATGGCTATGTATTTCCCCCTTAGGACTGCCTTTGCAGTATCCCATAGGTTTTGGACTGTTGTATTTTCATTCTCATTGGTCTCCATAAATTGTTTAATTTGATTTTTGATTTCCTGGTTTATCGAGTCATTCCTGAGCAGGATGGTTCTTAGTCTCCAAGTGTTTGAGTTTCTTCCAAATTTTTCCTTGTGGTTGAGTTCCAATTTCAGAGCGTTGTGGTCTGAGAATATGCAGGGGATAATTTCAATCTTTTGGTATCGGTTGAGACCTGTTTTGTGTCCCAGAACATGGTCTATTCTTGAGAATGTTCCATGGGCATTAGAATAGAATGAGTATTCTTTGGTTCTGGGGTGTAGTGTTCTATATATATCTATGAGGTCCAACTCGTCGAGTATGGCATTCAAAGCCTTTGATTCTTTGCTTAGTTTTTGCCAGGGTGTTCTGTCTATTTCTGAGAGTGGAGTGTTGAGGTCCCCTACTATTAATGTATTTTTATTTATATGTCTCTTTATTCTGGTTAAGAGTTGGCTTGTGTATCTTGCTGCTCCCCTGTTGGGGGCATATATATTTATAATTGTCATATCCACTTGTTGAATACTTCCCTTAAGAATAATATAGTGCCCTTCTGCATCTCTAACTATAGTCTGTAGTTTAAAATCCAATTTATCTGATATGAGAATTGCTACCCCAGCTTTCTTTTGAGGTCCATTTGCGTGAAAGATGGTACTCCATCCCCTTACTCTCAGTCTGAATGCATCTTTGGGTTCGAAATGAGTCTCTTGTAGACAGCAAATGGATGGGTCATTTCTTTTTATCCAATCTGCAACCCTGTGGCGTTTTATGGGATGGTTCAAACCATTTACATTAAGACTGATTACTGAGAGATATGATTTTAATGTTGCCATGTTGCCAGTAAAGTCTTTGTTTGTATTGGCTGTGACTTTCTGTTCTGTATCACTCTTGGGGCCTTTTTACTTTTATAGAACCCCCCGTAATATCTCCTGTAGGGCTGGTTTCGTGGTTACAAAATTGGTTAGTGACTGGCGATTCTGAAATGTCTTTATTTCTCCATCAATTCTGAATGACAGCCTTGCTGGATAAAGGATCCTTGGCTGCATGTTTTTCTCTGAAAGAGCTTTAAATATGCTCCCCCAACCCTTTCTCTCATTCCAGGTCTGTGTAGACAGGTCTGACGTAATTCTGATGCTTTTGCCTTGGTACGTGAGAAATTTCTTTGCCCTGGCCGCTTTCAATACTGTATCCTTGCATCTAATATTTGCGAATTGCACTATGACGTGACGTGGCGTAGGTTTGTCGTGGTTGAGCTTGGGAGGGGTCCTCTCTGCCTCTTGGACACGAATGTTTGTTTCCCTTGCTAGATTAGGGAAGTTTTCAGCTACAATTTGTTCAAATATCTCTTCTAGACCTCTGTTTTTCTCCACCCCCTCGGGGATGCCGATGATTCTAACATTGGATCGTTTCATTGAGTCAGTAATCTCCCGTAACCTACATTCGTGGGCGTGGATTTTTTTAAGACCATCTTCTATTTTCATTTTTTCCTCTATTAACCCATCCTCCAATTCACTAACCCGTTCCTCTGCTTCTGCGACCCTGGCCGTCAGAGCCTCTAGTTTTGCCTGCATTTGGCTCATAGAATTTTTAATTTCTGTCAGATTCGCTCTCATTTCTGTCCTTAGGGATTCTATATTCTCAGTAACCTTTTCGTTAATAGTTTTTTCAATTCTACTCATCATTTTGACCATCGTTACTCTGAATTCCATTTCTGATAATTTGGTTACATCCATATCCATTATTTCTGTGGCAGAGGCCACAGAATCACTGTCTTTTCTTTGCTGGGGGGGGCTTCTCCTTCTTGTCATTCTGATGAAGAGAGGTTGCGGGGTTTCCAGAGCCCAAATTATTGACTGGGTCCCAGGCCGTGCCCCTTGTTTTATAGGGATCTTAGGGATGTGGGCTTCTTCTTTAAAGATTTTATTTATTTATTTATGTGGCAGCCAACCAGCGAGAGAGGGAACAGAAGCAGGGGAGTGGGAGAGGAAGAAGCAGGCTCCCAGCGGAGGAGCCCGATGAGGGACTCCTTTCCGGAACGCCGGGATCACGCCCTAAGCCGAAGGCAGGCGCTCAATGACTGCGCCACCCAGGCGCCCGGGTTGTGGGCTTCTTGATTTTTCAGCCTGCCTTCTGTGTTCTGGGGGAGGGGCCTGCCGCGCCGATACTCAGGCAGCCCTGTTTGGGTAGAGTCTCCGTGTCCCCTGCGAGGGGGGATGGGGATGGGCACTCTCTGAGCCGGTATTTCCAGGCTTTTGTTCTCTGGCGGCTTTCCCTGGCGGTTTGCTGTGCCTCTTCTGAGAGTCAGAGCAGCAGCGGCCAAATTTCAGCCTCTGTCACGGAACAGAAGGATTGCGGCCCGTTCTCTACTAATGTTCTGGCCACTTTAACTCTGTTTCTGTTGGTGCTGCTCAACCCTGCAGCGTCCCGGGATGTGCGCCCCACACCCGGCGTCCCAGCCCTCACTCGACAAGGATGCCCACTCTCGCCACTATTATTCAACATAGTACTAGAAGTCCTTGCAACAGCAATCAGACGACAAAAAGGGATCAAAGGTATTCAAATTGGCAAAGAAGAAGTCAAAATGTCTCTCTTTGCAGATGACATGATACTCTATATGGAAAACCCAAAAGAAGCCACTCCCAAACTATTAGAAGTTATAGAGCAATTCAGTAACGTGGCGGGATACAAAATCAATGCTCAGAAATCAGTTGCATTTCTATACACGAATAACGAGACCGAAGAAAGAGAAATTAGGGAATCCATCCCATTTACAATAGCACCAAAAACCATACGTTACCTTGGAATTAACTTAACCAGAGACGTAAAGGACCTATATTCTAGAAACTATAAATCACTCTTGAAAGACATTGAGGAAGACATAAAAAGATGGAAAGATATTCCATGCTCATGGATTGGAAGAATTAACATAGTTAAAATGTCCATGCTACCCAGAGCAATCTACACTTTCAATGCTATCCCGATCAAAATACCGAGGACATTTTTCAAAGAACTGGAACAAATAGTCCTTAAATTTGTATGGAAACAGAAAAGGCCCCGAATCTCCAAGGAACTGTTGAAAAGGAAAAACAAAGCTGGGGGCATCACAATGCCGGATTTCGAGCTGTACTACAAAGCTGTGATCACAAAGACAGCATGGTACTGGCACAAAAACAGACACATAGACCAATGGAACAGAATAGAGAGCCCAGAAATGGACCCTCGGCTCTTTGGGCAACTAATATTTGATAAAGCAGGAAAAAACATCCGGTGGGAAAAAGACAGTCTCTTCAATAAATGGTGCTGGGAAAATTGGACAGCTACATGCAAAAGAATGAAACTTGACCACTCTCTCACACCATACACAAAAATAAACTCCAAATGGATGAAAGACCTCGATGTGAGACAGGAATCCATCAAAATTCTAGAGGAGAACATAGGCAGCAACCTCTACGACATCGGCCAAAGCAACCTTTTTCATGACACATCCCCAAAGGCAAGAGAAACAAAAGATAAAATGAATTTATGGGACTTCATCAAGATTAAAAGTTTCTGCACAGCCAAGGAAACAGTCAGAAAAACTAAGAGGCAGCCCACGGAATGGGAGAATATATTTGCAAATGACACTACAGATAAAGGACTGGTATCCAAGATCTACAAAGAACTTCTCAAACTCAATACACGAGAAACAAATAAACAAATCAAAAAATGGGCAGAAGATATGAACAGACACTTTTCCAATGAAGACATACAAATGGCTAACAGACACATGAAAAAATGTTCAAAATCATTAGCCATCAAGGAAATTCAAATCAAAACCACACTGAGATACCACCTTACGCCAGTTAGAATGGCAAAAATAGACAAGGCAAGAAACAACAATTGTTGGAGAGGATGTGGAGAAAGGGGATCCCTCCTACATTGTTGGTGGGAATGCAAGTTGGTACAGCCACTCTGGAAAACAGTGTGGAGGTCCCTTAAAAAGTTAAAAATTGAGCTACCCTATGACCCAGCCTTTGCTCTACTGGGTATTTACCCCAAAGATACAGACGTAGTGAAGAGAAGGGCCATATGCACCCCAATGTTCATAGCAGCATTGTCCACAATAGCTAAATTGTGGAAGGAACCGAGATGCTCTTCAACAGATGACTGGAGTAAGAAGTTGTGGTCCATATATACAATGGAATATTACTCAGCTATCAGAAAGAACGAGTTCTCAACATTTGCTGCAACATGGACGGCACTGGAGGAGATAATGCTAAGTGAAATAAGTCAAGCAGAGAAAGACAACTATCATATGATTTCTCTCATCTATGGAACATAAGAACTAGAATGATCAGTAGGGGAAGAAAGGAATAAAAGTTACTTGAAGGAATAAAATATTCAGAAACTATAATCACTTATGAAGAATTGAGAAGACACAAAAAAGATGGAAAAATATTCCATGCTCAGTGGACTCGAAGAATTCATAGTTAGAAATGCTCCAAATGTTACCCAGAGTGAATCATACCTTTCTAATAAATACTCCCATCGTCAACATCCGATGGCGCCTGGAGTGGACAGCGGTGGGGTCCCGCCTTCGGCTCGGATGATCCATGGCTGTGGATCGGATGAGCCACATCAGCTCTTCTGCTAGAGCCCAGTCTTCTTCCCATCCCCTCCCCTGCCATGTGTCCCTCTCCTCATTATGGTTCTCATCTCTGTTCAATAAATAAATAAAACTTTAAAAAAACAAATCACAATGAAATTTTTCAGAACCAGAACAAAAATAGTCCTAAACTTTATATGGAGAACCAGTAAAAGCCCTCGAATCGCCAAGTATAGTGAAAGGAGAAAAACAAAATTGGGGGAATACAGTTAACCGGATTTCTTTTTTTTTTTTTTTTTTTTAATGATTTTTATTATATATGTTGTCAGCCATGAACCAGTCCATCCCTTGCTCGATGTAGGCCTCCATGATTCATTAGTTCTGTGATAACACCCAGTGCACCACATGCAATACGTGCCCCTACTACCATCACCGCTCTATCCATTCCCCACCCCCTCTTTGAAGTCCTTCTAAGTTTGTTTTCATAGTCCATAGTCTCTCATGTTTCATTCCCCCTTCTGATTACCCCCTTTCTTTATCCCTTCTTCCCCCACTGATTCCATCCATGTTCTATGTTCCATAGATGATGAGAATCATATGATAGTTATCTCTTCTCTGTGACTTGATGCTTCACTTACATTATTCCTCCAGTCACTGTCATGTTGAGTAAGCAAATTAGAACTTCAGTTCTTTCTGATAGTAGCAAATATTCCATCAGTATATATGATCCACAACTTCTGTAATCCAGTCATCGTTGAAGGAGCATCTCGCTCCTTCACATTTAAGCCATTGTGGACATTGTTCATGACTATGAACAAAGGCTGCATATGGCCTTCTCTTTCAGCTACGGTCTGTATCTTTGGGGATGTAAATACCCAGTAGTCAAGCTGGATCATAGGTAGTTTCAATTTTTAACTTTTTGAGGGACCAATCATCCTGTTTTCCAGAGGTAGGTTCTGTACCAATCTTAGAATTCCTAAGCAATGTAGAGAGGATCCCTTTCTCCACATCCCTTTCCAACATACTTGCTTGTTTCTTAGTTGTTCTAGTTTTTGCCTTTTGACCACTACGATGGTAGTGTATTCCTACTGATTTAATGGCGAAAGTTAGTGGTGATTTGAATTTCCTTGATGGCTTAAATGATTTTGAACATTTTTCATGTTTCTTAGCCATTTGTATATGTTCTTCA
Organism: Ursus maritimus; assembly: GCF_017311325.1. Lineage (NCBI taxonomy): Eukaryota > Metazoa > Chordata > Mammalia > Carnivora > Ursidae > Ursus > Ursus maritimus. Next base: position 1,608,957 of record NW_024423675.1, read on the forward strand.
TTGGAAAAGTGTCTGTTCACATATCTTCTGCCCATTTTTTTGATTTGTTTATTTTTTCTGTGTATTGAGTTTCTTAAAGCTTCTTTAGATCTTGGATACCAGTCCTTTATTCTGTGTGTCATTTTGAAATATATTCTCCCCATTCCGGAGGCTGCCTCTAGTTTTTCTGACTGTTTCCTAATGGCTGTGCAGGAAACTTAATCTTGATGAAGTCCCATACAATCATTTTTTCTTTTTTGCTTTCTTTGCCTTTTGGGATTGTGTCCGAAAAGGTTGGTTGGCTGATGCCAGAGCATAGCGTTTTGCATGTTCTTCCTCAGAAATTTTGATGATCCTCGTCTCACGATAGTCTTTCCATCCATTTGAGTTTATTATTGGGGTAGTGAGAAGGTCAAGTTTCATTCTCTTGCAATGGTGTCAATTTTCTCAATATTCCATTTATAGTGAAGAGACGTCTTTTTCCTCACAGGATGTTTTTTTTTTTTCGTTTACTTCAAAGAATGCTAGTTGCTCAAAAGAGCATCGGTCCATTTCTTGGGCTTCTCTATTTCGTTCATTGGTCTATGTGTCGTTGTATGCCGAATTACAGTGTTCTTCCTTGATCAACAGCTTGTAGTACAAGCCTCGAAATCCGCACTTGATGCCCCCGCTTTTTTTTTCACAGTTCCTTTGAGATTCACTATATATGTCTTGCTCTACAAATGTTACAAGGACTGTTTTGTTCCAGTTTCTTGAAAAAGATCTCTTTGTATTTTGATCGGGATTAGCATTGAAAGTGTAGATTGTTCCGGGTAGCTATGGACATATTTAACTGATGTAACTACTTCCGATCCATGAGCATGGAATATTCTTTCACTATCTTTTTACTGATCTTCTTATCACTGTCTTTCTGGTCAAGAGTAGATTTATAGTTTTGAATAGGTAGGTCCTTACGGTCTCTGAGTTAAGAGTTAATTCACAAAAGTATTGGTTTATAAATGGTGCAAGTAAATGGGATGGATTCTCCTAATTCTCTTCGGTCTCAGTATTCGTGTAGAAGGTCAAGCTGATTTGAGCATTTGTTTTGATCCGCTGCCAAACACTGATTTTGCTCTATAGCTTCTATATAAGTTTGGGTAGTGGCTTCCTTTTGAGCGTTCCATATAGAGTATCATAGTATCTCAGAAGAGGAATTGAGCATTTGACTTCTTCATTGCCATCTAGAATTTTACCTTTGATCCTTTTTGTCGCTTGACTTGCTTGTTGCAAAGACTTTCATAAAGTACTATGTTGAATAAATGGCAGTGGGATCCTTGTATCGGTTCCGATCTTAAGGAAAGTGTTCCAGCTTTTCCCATTGAGGAAGTATATTTGGCAGTAGGTTTCATAGATAGTATTTATGAGATTAGAAAAAATTTCCTTCTATCTACACTCTGAAGTAGGTTTTAACTAGGAAAGGATGCTGTGGTCGTGTTGTCAAAACATGCTTTCGGCATTCACGAGATGGGATCATGCATGGTTCCTGAGTCTTTTCTTGTTGATATGATGTATCACGTGCTGATTGGATTCTCGAATACTATGAACTACGCTTTTGCATCCAGGTAAGTGAATCACTGATCGTGATGGATAATCCTTTTAATGTCATTAGTGGATTCTATTAGCAAGTATCTTGTTGAGATTTTGGAACGTTCCATATTCATTAGGGAAACTCGGTCGTAATTTCTCCTTTTGATGGGGTCTATGCCGGTTTGGGGATCGATAGGTACATTATTCTCTAGAAATTGAGTTTGTAAGCTTTCCTTCTGTTTTTATTTTTGAATAGCTTAGAGTAATAGGTATTATTTCTTTCTTGAATGTTTGGTAGAATTCCTACAGGGAAACCGGTCCGGCTGGAGTTTTTGTTATTTGGAAGGTTGTTTTCACTGGCTCAATTCTTCTTCCATGACCATTCGAATTGCTGTTTAAGGAATCAATTTTCTCCGGTTTCAATCTTGGTTAGTTATGTTCAGAATAGGATTCATCTCTTCCAGATTGCTTAGTTTATTGGCATATATAGACTGTGATAAAAATTTCTAATAATCCCTTCCAATTTCAATAAGGTCTCGGTTTGCGATACCTCTCCTTTTGTCATTCGATATTTTATAATCATCTGTCCTTCTCTTTCTGTTGGATAACTGTGGTTGCCAGTGGTCTAAGTCAATTTTATGATTCTCAAACGAACCAGCTTCTGAATCCTAAGTGATCTGCTCTACTTTCATCTTCTGGTTTCTGCTTGACTTGATTTCAGCCCCTCAATATTTGCAGCATGCCCTCTTGGTAGTAGTTAGGCCTGTCCTGCTTTGGTTGTCTCCGTTCCAGCTTTTGAGGTGAGAATTATAAAACGCATTTTGGAATTTTTCTTATTTTTGAGTAGTTGGATGGCTGAGTATTTTTCCATAGGACTGCCTTGGCGTATCCCATATAGAGTTTTTGGCACTGTTGTATTTTCATTCTTTATTAGTCTCCCATAAATTGTTAATTTTGGATTTTATTTATTCCCAGGTTTATCAGTCATTCCTGAAAGCAGGATTGGTTCTTAGTTCGAGTGTTAGTTTTCTTCCTAAATTTTTTCCTTGTGGTTAAAGTTCGAATTTCAGAGCGCGTTGACTGAGACAGAAGCTTATCACGGGATAATTTCAATCTTTTGTATTCGTTGAGACCTATTTTGTGTGTCTCCAGAAAGTGGTCGTTCTTAGAATGCATGCATGATAGAGGGAAGAATATTGTTGGATTCCTTCCTAGGGGCTAGAATGTTCAGCTATATATATCTATGAGGTCCAACTCATGGAAGGTAGTGATATTATTCAAAGCCTTTGATTTTAGCATTAGTTTTTGCCAGGTGTTCTAGTCTATTTCTGAGTGGAAAATTGGATGTTTGTTCCCCTTCTACTATTAATAAGTATTTTTATCATGTAGTCTCTTTTATTCATGCAAGAGTTCGGTTTGTAGTTCTTGCTCTCCTGGTTAGGCTGAGCTATATATGAATTTGTATTACAGATATATCTTGTTAGGAATACTTCCTTGAAAAGAAATATAGTGCCCTTTCATCTCTAATCTATAGTCTTAGTTTAAAATCCAATTTATCTGGATATGTGTGCTACAGCTTTCTTTTGAGGATGCATTTAGTGGAAAAAGGGTGGTTTCCTATCCTCTCATCTCAGTCTAATGAATGATCTTTTGGGTTTTTGAAACTAGTCTCTTGTAGCATAGAAATGTAGAGGAGTCATTTTTTTTATCAATCTCAAAACCTTGTAGGTTTATAGTGATAGTCTTCAAACCTTTACGGATAGAAGCTGAGACTTACTATAGAGATAGGATTTTACATGTTGCCGTAAATTCCAGTAAGTCTTTATTAAATTATGCGTGACTTTCTGTTCTCAACTTCACTCTTGGGCTCTTTTTACTGTGGGAGCTCCTGGTAAGATTACTCTTCGAGGGGCTTGGTTTCAGTGGTACTAAAATTAGGTTAGTGACTCAGGCATCTGCCAAATGTCTGTTATCTTCATCTGAACGACAAGCTGCTGGATATTGATCCTTGAGCCGTGATGTTTTTTTCTGAAAGAGCTTTTGTACATACTCCAACTTTCTTCAATCATTCCAGGTTCTGTGGGAGACAGGTCTGTGCGTAATTCTGATGCTTTGGCCTGTACTGTGATTGAGAAATTTTTTTGCGCCTGGCCAGCTTCATCTGTATCCTTCAGAATTCTAATATTTGGTGGAGAATCTCACTATGGCGTAGACGGAGCGTAAGGGGTTGTTCTGTGAGCTTGGAGGGAGTCCTCTCTTGCCTTGGACACCCATGAGGTTTGTTTCTCGTGCTGATTAGGGAAGCTCAGCACACAATTTGTCAAACATCTCTTCGAGATTTTCCTGTTTTCTCCAAATCTCCGGGATGCCAATGATTCTAAACATTGATCGTTTCAATTAGCCTAGTAATTTTAACCACATTCGATGCGTGATTTTAAGACCATCTTCTATTATGGCATTTTTCTCTATTAACCTCCATCTCTCCACCATTCACTTAACCAAGTCTCCTCTGCTTGACCTGGTCACGTCAGAGCCTCATATTTGTTTATACTTGTGCCATAGAATTTTTATTTCTGTCAGGTTCGCTTCCATTTTGTCCTAGATTCTATACTCTGTAACCTTTCGTTAATAGTTTTCGTCTAATTCTCATCGATTTTGACCACACGTTCTCATGTTCAATTCCATTTTGATAATTTTGTACATCCAAATTGATCCATATTTCTGTGGTGAGAGACCACAGATCATCAGTATCTTTTCTTTGCTTGGGGCTTCCCTTCTTGCCACTTCTGATGAAAGAGAGGTTGGGGGTTTCAGATGCCAATCTGACTGGTCCAGGCCGTTCCTTGTTTATAGCAGATCTAGGAGTGGGCTTCTTCCTTGAACATAAGATATTATTGTATTTATTTGCTATGAATCAGCAACCAGTCAAGAGGGGAACAGAGTGAGGGAGTGGGAGAGGAAGGAAAAAGGCTGGAAGCCAGGAGCCTCGCATGAGGGACCTCCTTTCCGAAGCCGGGGATCACGCCTAAGCCCGAAGGCAGGCGCTACCACGACTCGCCCAGGCGAACGAGGTTGCTAGGGCTCTGTTTAGCCGCTAGGCCCCGGCCGCATAGCTGCAGCGCAGCCATGTTTGAAGTTTGGGTAGTCTCGGAGCTCCCCTGTGAGGGTGGGGATGGGCACTCTCTGGAGAGCCGGTATTTCCAGGCTTTTGTTCTCTACGGCTTTCCTTACGTTATTGCACACTGCCTCTTCGAGAGTTAAAGCAGCAGCGGCTTCGATTTCAGCCTCTCTGCACAGAACAGGGGATTGCGACCCATTCTCAGCCTAATGTTCTTGGCTCACTACAACCTCTGTTTCTGCTTGGTGTGCTCAACCCTGGAAGCGTCCCGGATGTGCGCCCACACTACCGGGCGCTCCCAGCCCTCACTTCAGGGCCAGCGTACTTCGTTCCTTTCTGTGTTTCATGCCGACCGAGCCGCCAGCTCGCCCGGCGCCAGCGCTCCGGAAGCCTCGGTCCAGCTCCGGGATCCAGTGGGCATCGTGGATCCGGTGTGTCCCGGTGAATGCTCGTGCGGCGCTCACCCGCTGCGCGGCTCAGTCTGCTGCTTTGTGCGTGCACCTCAGCGTGCCCGCCGCTCCCCCACGTGCAAGTGGACACTGCTCCTCGGCGCAACGGCAGCTCCCTCTCTCCTCCGTATCTTCCCATATCTGTACCGCGTTTCTTCGAGCGGCTCCCAGCTTCTCAGTTATCAAATGTCATCTCACGCTGGAGATGTTCATTTGTAGAGATCCAGATCGCTTCTTCTCAAGCGCCTAGTGGTTCGCGGCTAGGTTTTCTGGCGGTGGTAACCGATCCAGTTCCTCGAGAGACCTGGGCTGAAAAATCGGTGTCTCAACTACTCCGCATCTGGTACTCTCCCACAATGTCGGATTGAGCAAAGTACTACAAAGCGTAGATCACAAAAGATAGACGAGCATAGTACTGGGCACAAAAAACAGGTATTACATGAGTATAATGGAACAAATAGGGAGCAAAAGTGTGAAGGAACCCATCTCAGCTCTTTTTGGTCAACCTACATCTAGAAGCAGGAACATCTGGTGAAAAAGACAGTCTCTTCAAATAAATGGCATGGGAAAAAATTAGACAAGCTAATGTAAAAGAACAGAAACTTCGGACCACTTTTCTCTCTTATTACACATATAATGTCAGAACTCCAAATGGATGAAAGACCTGATGTGTAGATCAGGAATCACATCAAAATCAGTGCTAGAGGGACGAAATAGGAACAGCAACTTCACTCTTGGTACAGTTGCAAACTACTTTTTCGAAGACACCTCTCCAAAAGGGTGGAAGAGAAAACAAAAAAGAGTAAAATAACCTCTGTGGACTTTATAAGATAAAAAGCTTCATGCACAAATGCCAAAAACTAGAGGCAGCCATGAGATGGGGAGAAATAGTTTGCAAAAGCACTTCAAGCTAAAGATAAAAAGGATTGGTATCAAGATTTAGCAAAGAATGCTCTCAAACTCCAATTGATAGAAAAACAAATAAACAAATCTATAAAATGGTGCAGAAGATATGAACAAAACACTTTTCAATGATGAGTATAAAATGAAGCGGCAACAATTACTAGGAAAAAGTAGTTCAAAGTCATTAGCTATTCAGTGGAAATTCAAATAACAAAACCACACTTAAGAATACTTTAACTTAGTAGCAAAGTTAAATGGCAAAAATGGACACAAGATAGGCACATTGTCTGAGAGATGTGGCAGGAAAGGATCCCTCTACTGCTATTGAATACATATGATTTGCATGGATCAAACAGCATGTAAAAAGAGGTTTAAAGCAGTGAGGTCCCTTAAAAAGTTGTAAATGAGTTACCGCTATACATCAGCCTTTTGCTCTACTAAGGTATTTACTCCCAAAAGATACGGGTGATGAAGTAAGAAGGAGCCATATGCACCAATGTCAAAGGCATTGTCCACAAAAGCTAGCCAAACGTGGCAGAAGGAACCGAGATGCGTCTTCAATAGATGACTGGGAGAAAGTTGCAGGTCCATATATAGCAATGAATATTTCTCAGTATCAAAAAGAAGCGAGTTCTCTAAGAGCATTATGCTCGCAACATGTTTGACGGGCAATTGGATGGTAATGCCTAGTAGAAATACAAGTCAGCGAGATGAAAGACGGAGCCTATCATATGATTCTTCTCTATCCTATGGAACAAAGAACTTAGGAGACTTGGTAGGAAAAAGGAGATGAAAGAAAGGGGGTAACCTAGAAGCGGAATGTAGAGCAGAGAGACTATGGACTCGAGGAAACAAACTCGGAAGAGGCACACGAGGGGAGGGTGGAGGAAATAAGGATGACTGGTGATGGGTAGAGGGAGGTGCGCAATATTATGTGCACTGTGGGGCTATACAACTAATAAAATCATCTAACT
>NW_024423675.1:1615970-1649751 GCF_017311325.1 Ursus maritimus
TACATCAGAAACCAGGGATGTACTGTATGGTGGCTAAGATAATATAATAAAAAAACATTAAAAAGAAAAAGCACAGAAGCTCACAAACACAGTTCAAAGCTGTGGTACTTGAAGCTGAGATGCTGAGTGTAGTTTCTGGGGAAGGAGTTTGGAGTGCCACTTCTGCTACTTGGGGTGCCTCTATAATGGCTCACTGCAAAACAGATGCTCAATGCTATTTTCACTTTTTACCTTTTTTTTTTTTTATAAAAGTGAAAAATCCTCTTTAAATTTCTTTCAGTCAGTGAAAACAGATACTAATATAGGTCTTTCTTAAAAGCAAAGTTTTATAACACAAACTTTTGAAAAGTGATAGGCACCTGAAATAATTTCTACTGTTATTTGAATTTATGGAGCTTGGTGCTGGTACATTTTCAATGTCTGTGAGGCACTCAGATATAGGAGACCTAACTTTAAGCAGCTCAATTCCCCAGCATATGCTCCAGCTTTGAACTGAAAATGATATCCTTTTTTGAAGCTCTGCAGTCAGGAGATAGGTAAAGGAGAGTCTAGAGACATCTCAGAACAAATTCCAGGATGTAGGATAGGGCAGAAGCAGGAGAAATGGTGTTTTTTTTGTTTGTTTGTTTTTTGTTTTTTTTCAGGAGGCACCTTGGTTTATCAGACTGTAGCAGCTGGCATCTGGAGAGCTTTGAGTGCCAGGGACTCACTGACCCTGAAGCTCTTTGTGGAAAAAAGGAAATAATTGGGACCCTCCCAAGAAGAAATCTCAGCAATGGACTAAATTTGTTAAATGGAGCTTTAAAAAAATTTCTGATGTGGATGGTAAAATCATTATTGGAGGCCATCAGAGACCTTACATGAGTCACTGTTTAATGATTTCCAGCAGGATTACAAAGGATTTAAAAGTAAGCTTGAAGCTATTGAGAGCAAATAGTGTGCCAAGAATATGAGAGTGGTTTGGGTTTTGGACTCCATGAAAACTGTATTGTTAATTTAGAAAAAAACACAAACTGAATTCCTACAGCGCTGGAAGTCTTTTTCCTAATGTTATTTGTCTTGTCTCAGCAAAATATTTGACATTTAAACAAAGGCTAAGCAGAAGAGGTAGCTGTCTAAAACTTTGTTGACCGGATCATCTCCAGAGTCTGGCAGATCCAAGAAGTAAGAACTTGTAGCAATTTGGGTGAGTCATTGAGTAGAAAGGGGGGAAGGAAAGCAGAGTAAGGCACAAGGAGAGGAACAGGAGTGGTAGCCCTTTCCCTGAAACTCCCGGTATGTTAGATGTTTTGCATAAAGGACCATAATTATTTCCCTCCCTAAATCCATGACCCTTTGCAATGTAACTTTGTAGCTCCTCCCATGAAGAGATGGTGTCCCTTTCCCTCCCCCTTGAATTTGGCTGAACTTGTGAATTGTTTGGCCAAGAGAATTTGAGGGAACTGAATTCTGTCAGTTTTGAACTTAGGTCTCAAGAGGCCTTGCATACTTCTAACTCTTGGAGCCCTGCTGAATTCCCAAGGAACAAGCCTAGGTTAGCCTCAACATCACCCAGCTAAGAAGCAGCATGAAATGAGCTTAGACCAGGACGGAAGACAACCAAGCTGAGCCTAGCCCAAATTGCTGACCAATCCACAGAACTGTGAACTAAATAAATCACTGCTGTTTAAAGCCGCTAATGATTTGGAGTGATTTGTTATACAGTGAAAGCTAATTGGCATTCCATTCTGGCCTTGGGAAGGTAGTGCAGTAGGGGAAAAGCAAAGAAGATGAGAGATGGAGGGTGGGAAACCATACCACAATGAATCGTGCTCTGCTATAACAAGGAAGCAAGATTAAAATTGACAAGAGAACTGAATACCCATAGTCTGTCTGTTTCTAAGCTTTTCCATTTTCCATCTTCTAGTGTCTGTCCTACCTTTCTTCAATACACCTAATGAGCTATATACTGCTCAATCAATCTGATTCTCCATGTGAGCTCCTGGTGGGGTTTGTCTCAGAGCTAAGAAAACAAAACAACAAAACATAACAAAACAAGGCTGCTGTCTCTGCTGTCTTAAGCAATCTTTTCTCTGGTTGGCTTTCTGAGGTTTGTGGTCAAGTTGTAACTGTAAGAAGCTGGTGGCCCAGTGGTCTAGGCAGTAGTAGGTGGTTTTCATTGTTCATCAGTATTTGGGAAATTTCAGTTTGTTTTTTTCTTAGCCTTCCATTAATTTATGCCACTCAAATCCTTTTGAGGCAATTCATGTTTCTTCCAAGTAAACAGGCTTTCTCTTACCTAATTTTTCTGCTCAGCATATTTTATAAAAAATTCTTGAGGTACTTCTGGAAGGTTAAGGACCATTTCCCTCCCTTCGCTAACCAGGAGCTTATATAGGAGACAGCTCTGCCATGAAGTGTCTTCATACTACCCCATCATCCTAGGGTTCTGAAGTCTTCTCCAAAAAGGAGGGGGCTCCCTGCTCTTCTTGAAATCTTTACAAGTGGCTGTTGTATGACATAGAAGCTCTTAGAGTCTTTTATCCCAAGGATTCAGAATCCCAGCAAAGACTCTAGCATTCAAGGAGCTGGACTGGCATTTTCAAAGCACCCTGCCACCATTAATTTTAGGCTATAAAAGGGCTTTGGGAGTTAGATAAGTCTTTGTTCCACTTTTTCTCACTGGAAGATGTTTGCTAAAAAAGATGAAGGAAAACATCTGCCTCTCAGATGGAGCTAATATGGGCTGAGGCAGCAAGGCATGGTGGGAAGAATGTGAGCTTTAGAGTCAGATATACTGCGGTTGAGTCCTGGCTATTCCTTCCTTACCAGGTGAATAGTAATAGGTAAATTACTTACCCCCCTGTGAGATTCAGAATCCTGATGTGTAAGTGAGGATAATAATATGCACTTCGGAGAGCTGTGTGGGAGTTTTTAAAAAAGAGGTAATACGTATACATTAAATGCCTAACATATAATATATACACAATAAATGATAGCTACTGTCATTTTGAAAAATGGTATAAAGGGCTTAGATCTTCTCTTAAGATACATCATGGTTTTCTTTACTACTTACGCAAAACAATTTGAGTTCTAATCCTAGGGCACTCACATTACCCCCTCCTCCACCCCCTGGCTTGCCCACAATCCCATCCACAGCTCTGATGAATGATTTAATATGTTATTGCTTCCTTCTTTGCTTTTGGTATGGGGTTTCTTCTCTCCCTTGCCAAGGAATTCTTTCTCATTCGGGCAACTCATTATCATGGTGTCCACTGCTTGGTTTTCATCCAACTGTGGCCAAGCTGTGATTTTCAAACTTTAGGATTTCCTTTCTTCCCAGCCTGGAAATCACTTGTACTGTGATGAGCACATATTTTGCCCTTGCTCACATTGACAAGTTATGCAGCGCTTCCCAACCCTTCCCACACCATAGCACACACAGAGAAAATGATAATCTTTGTAGACAAACTGGAGTAACAGACAAAGATGCTTTTGGATGGAGTCTTGTCCAATTGCCCTGAGAAGCAAACATTGTCCAAGGCACATTTCTTATGCTGGCTGGGAAACTGTGTGTTGTTGAACATGAATTCCTTCATTCAGTAGATTTTTACTCATCTTATACTGGCACTAGCAATACAGTGATGGACAGAACTCATTCCTTGCCCTTGAGGAGCTATATTACCTTAGCATATGTGTGAATATAGGAATGTTGAGGTGGGAAAATATAGTAGAAAGAAATTGGTCTCCATGGAATCTGTTAGTCTTGGGTTAAATTCTGGATCATCCACTTGCTATCTCTGTGAACTTGAGCAAAACTACTTAACTTCTTTGACTTTTAGTTTCTTATTTAGTAAAATGGAGGTCAGAAATCTCCCTGCAGCCTTGCTGGTAGGGGAGAGGACGAGTTTAATGAGAAAATGTCAGTTTTTGTCCCTATTTATAAACAGGGACATTTATCTGCAAGTGGCCAGTTGAGTTCTTTCCAAAATGCCTAATGCATTCCAAGTGTCTGTTACAAATTTCATACTATCATTTATGAGTATTTGAATATAAATGGTTTATCACTTCTGACTCTGATTCAGAGAAATATTTGTGATTACCAACTAGAATCATTGATTATTCTCTTTATTTACATATGAGTAGTTACTGAGTCCTCACTATGTGTGTATCAAGATCAAGTTCTCAGCTTTGAGAATGTTATAGTGTATGTTAAATTGGGGGCTCAGAGACCAGTTAGTCAGTTGGAGAACCAAGAACTAGAACTCAGGTATTCCATTTTCTAGTTGTGTGATTCTCCCAACAAGTCATGGTGTTATGTTATGAGTTAGAGAGGATATAAGGATATATAGGATATACCCTTGCACTTCTGTAATTTGAGGACCTGACTGAATTAAGGTATTTAGGCAACTTTACTTTGATGAATTAAGTCAGCAGCACTAATGTCTCTAGTAACAGGGATGGTATATTTTTTGTGGGGCGTATGTCAAATTAAAATTAATAATATTATGGATTTAGAACTGTCCTAAATATTGTTCTGAATTAAAAAAAATAATCTGACTTCCAGCTACAAATGGCCAGATACCTCTCCAAGGACTTGATATTCATACTGCCCATCTGTTTTTCTATCTCTCTGCATGCACAGAAATAAACACAGGTGCACTTGAGCCACTGCTAAAGGTCACAAACAAAGTTTGCAGTAAGAAAAGAAAAAGTAGGTAAAATACATGTATTTTGTTTTTTTAGCCTACTGTTTGAAGGCTAGTTCTTTAAGTGATGACCACTGCTTTGTTTATAGTTCAAGAATTCTGGAATTTTAAAAATTTTACTCAAGATCTATGTTCAACAGAGAGGTTACCCTTTAGGGAGATAGTCCAAGATGGCAGAGGAGTAGGAGACCTTTGTTTTATCTGGTCCTAGGAATTCAGCTAGATAGCTATTAAATCATTCTCAACACCTGCAAACTCAACCAGAGATCTAAGAAAAGAATAGCTGCAACTCTAAAAATAGAAAAGCGACCACTTTCTGCAAGAATGAGAAGACAGAAAAACTCACCTCAAAAAAGAGAACAAGAGGCAGTACTGACTGCCAGAGACTTAAAAATTAAACTTAAAAATGGATATGAGTAAGATGTTGGAACTAGAGTTCAGAATAACAATTATAAAGATACTAACTGGGCTTGAAAAAAGCACAGAAGACACAGAGAATCCCTTTCTGGAGAAATAAAAGAACTAAAATCTAATCAAGTTGAAATAAAAAAGGCTATTAATGAAATACAATAAAAAATGGAGGCTCTAACTGCTAGGATATATGAGACAGAAGAGAGAATTAGTGATAGAGAAAACAAAAAATGGAAAATAAAGAAGATGAGAAAAAGAGTAATAAACAACTACTGGATCACAAGGGAAGAATTTGAGAGTTAGTGATACCATAAAGCAAAACAATATTAGAATGATTGGGATCCAAGAAGAAGAAGAAGAAGAAGAAGAAGAAGAAAGAGAGAGAGAGAGAGAGAGAGAGGCAGAAGGTATATTGGAGCAAATTATAGTGGAGAATTTCCCTAACCTGGGGAAGGAAACAGGCATCAAAATCTGGGAGGAACAGAGAACCCCCCTCAAAATCAATAAAAATAGGTCAATACCCTGGCGTATAACAGCAAAACTTGCAAATCTCAGAGAAAAGAAAATCCTGAAAGCTGCTCGGGACAAGAGGTCCATAATCTAAAGGGCGGAAACATCAGATTGGCAGAAGACCTAGCCACAGAGACGTGGCAGGTTAGAAAGGGCTGGCATGATATATTCAGGGTGCTAAACAGGAAAAACATGAAGCCAAGAATACTTTATCCAGCTAGGCTGTCATTCAAAATAGAAGGAGAGATAAAAAGCTTCCAGGACAAATAAAAACCAAAAGAATTTGTGATCATGAAACCAGCCCTGCAAGAAATATTAAAAGGGATACTTTAAGCAAAGAGAAAGCCCAAAAGCAACACAGACCAGAAAGCAACAGAGACAATATACAGAAAGGTATAGCGTCATCATTTTACAGATAATACAATGGCACTAAATTAACATCTTTCAGTAGTTACTCTGAATGTAAATGGGCTAAATGCCCCAATCAAAAGAGGCAGGGTATCAGATTGGATAAAAAAGCAAGACCCATCAATATGCTGTTGGCAAGAGACTCATTTTAGACCCAAAGACACCTCCAGATTGAAAGTGAGGGGGTGGAAAACTATTTATCATGCTAATGGACATCAAAAGAAAGCTGGGGTGGTAATCCTTGTATCAGACAAATTAGATCGTAAACCAAAGACTGTAATAAGAGATGAGGAAGGTCACTATATCATAATTAAATGGTCTATCTAACAAGATCTAACAATTGTAAATATTTGTGCCCCTAACATGGGAGCAGCCAATTATATAAACCAATTAAAAGCAAAATTAAAGAAACACATTGATAATAATACAATAATGGTAGGAGACTTTAACACCCCACTCACTGCAATGGACAGATCATTTAATCAGAAGATCAACAAGGAAACAAGGACTTTGAATGACACACTGGAACCGGTGGACTTCACAGATATATTGAGAACATTTCTTCCTAAAGCAACAGAATACACATTCTTCTTGAGTGCACATGGAACATTCTCCAGATTAGATCACATACTGGGCCACAAATCAGGTCTCAACTGGTACCAAAAGATTGGGATCATTCCCTGCATATTTTCAGGCCACAGTGTTTTGAAACTGGAACTCAGTCACAAGAGGAAATTTGGAAAGAACTCAAATATATGGAGGCTAAAGAGCATCCTACTAAAGAATGAATGGGTCAACCAGGAAATTAAAGAAGAATTAAAAAAAAATTCAAAGAAACAAATGAAAATGAAAACACAACTGTTCAAAACCTTTGGGATGCAGCAAAGGCAGTCCTAAGAGGGAAGTATATAGCAATATAAGCCTCTCTCAAGAAAGAAGAAAGGTCTCAAATACACAAGCTAACCTTATACCTAAAGGAGCTTGAGAAAGAACAGTGAATAAAGCCTAAAACCAGCAGGAGAAGAGAATTAATAAAGATAAGAGCAGAACTCAATGAATTAGAAATGAAAAGAACAGTAGAACAGATCAACGAAACCAGGAGCTGGTTTTTTGAAAGAATTAGTAAGAAAAGAGAAAGGACCCAAAATAAATAAAATCATGAATGAAAGAGGAGAGATCACAACCAACCTGAAGAAATACAAACAATTATAAGAACATATTATGAGCAACTATATGCCAACAAATTAGGCAATCTGGAAGAAATGGATGCATTCCTAGAGACATATAAACTACCAAAACTGAAATAGGAAGAAATAGAAAACCTAAACAGACCCATAACCAGCAAGGAAATTGAAGCAGTAATCAAAAATCTCCCAATAAACAAGAGTCCAGGGCTGGATGGCTTCCCTGGGGGAATTCTACCAAACATTTAAAAAAGAACTAATACCTATTCTTTTGAAGCTGTTTCAAAAAATAGAAATGGAAGGAAAACTTCCAAAATCTTTCTACGAGGCCAGCATTACCTTCATCCCCAAACAGAAAAAGACCCCACCAAAAAGGAGAATTATAGACCAATATCCCGGATGAACATGGATGCAAAAATTCTCACCAAGATACTAGCCAATAGGATCCAACAGTACCTTAGAGGATTATTCACCACAACCAAGTGAGATTTATTCCTGGGCTGCAAGGGTAGTTCAACATCCACGAATCAATCAATGTGATACACTAAATTAATAAAAGAAAGGACAAGAACCATATGATCCGCTCAATAGATGCAGAAAAAGCATTTGACAAAGTACAGCATCCTTTCTTGATTAAAACTCTTCACAGTGTAGGGATAGAGCGAAAGTACCTCAATATCATAAAAGCCATCCATGAAAAGCCCACAGCAAATACCATTCTCAAACGTCAGGTACACAGCAGGGATGTCCGCTATCACCACTATTGTTCAACATATTACTAGAAGTCCTAGCCTTAGCAATCAGACAACAAAAAGAAATAAAAGACATTCAAATTGGCAAAGAAGAAGTCAAACTCTCACTCTTTGCTGATGACACAATACTCTATGTGGAAAACCCAAAAGACTTCACCCCCAAAATTGCTGGAACTCATACAGGAATTCAGCAAAATGTCAGGATATAAAATCAATGCACAGAAATCACTTGTATTTCTATACACTAACAATGAGACAGAAGAAAGAGAAATTAAGGAATCTATCCCATTAACAATTACACCCAAAACCATAAGAAATCTAGGAATAAACCTAACCAAAGAGGCAAAGGATCTGTGCTCAGAAAACTATAGAACACTCATGAAAGAAATGGAGCAAGACACAAAGAAATGGAAAAACATTCCATGCTCATGGATTGGAAGACCAAATATTGTTAAAATGGCTATGCTACCTAGAGCAATCTATACATTCAATGCAATCCTATCAAAATACCATCAACTTTTTTCACAGAGCTGGAACAAATAATCCTAAAATTCGTATGGAAACAGAAAAGACCCCAAATAGCCAGGGGAATGTTGAAAAAGAAAACCAAACCTGGTGGCATCACAATTCGAGATTTCAAACTCTATTACAAAGCTGTAATCATCAAGACAGTATGGTACTTGCACGAAACAGTCACATAGATCAATGGAACAGAATAGAGAACCCAGAAATGGACCCTCAACTCTGTGGTCAACTAATCTTCAACAAAGCAGGAAAGAATATTCAACGGAAAAAAGACAATCTCTTCAACGAATGGTGTTGGGAAAATTGGACAGCCACACACGGAAGAGTGAAACTGGGCCACTTTCTCACACCATACACAAAAATAGACTCAAAATGGATGAAGGCCCTAAATGTGAAACAGGAGTCTATCAAAATCCTAGAGGAGAACACAGGCAGTAACCGCTGTGACCTCAGCTGCAGCAACTTCTTGCTAGACACATCTTCAGGTGCAAGGGCAACAAAGGCAAAAATGAACTACTGGGACTTCATCAAGATAAAAAGCTTTTATCAACAAAAGCTAGTCAACAAAACCAAGAAAACTGACAGAATGGGAGAAGATATTTGCAAATGTCTTATCAGATAAAGGACTAGTATCCAAAATCTATAAATAACTTATTAACCTCAACACCCAAAAGCAAATAATCTAGTCAAGAAATGGGCAGAAGACATGAACAGACATTTCTCCAAAGAAGACATACAAATGGCCAACAAACACATGAAAAAATGCTCCATATCCCTTGGCATCAGGGAAATACAAATCAAAACCACAATGAGACTGCCTCACACCAGTCAGAATGGCTAAAATTAACAAGTCAGGAAATGACAGATGTTGGCAAGGACGCAGAAAAAGGGGAACCCTTTTACACTGTTGGTGGGAATGCAAGCTAGTACAGCCACTCTGGAAAACAGTATGGAGCATCCTCAAAAAGTTAAAAATAGAGCAACCTATGACCCAGCAATTGCACTGCTAGGTATTTACCCCAAAGATACAAATGTAGTGATCCAAAGGGGCACCTGCACCCCAATGTTTATAGCAGCAATGTCCACAATAGCCAAACGATGTAAAGAGCCTGGATGTCCATTGACAGATGAATGGATAAAGAAGATGTGGCATATATATACAATGGAATACTACTCAGCCATTAAAAAAAAATGAAATCTTGCCATTTGCAATGATGTGGATGGAATTAGAGGGTGTTATGCTAAGCAAAACAAGTCAATCAGAGAAAGACAATTATCATATGATCTCACTGATATGTGGAATTTAAGAAATAAAACCGAGGATCAAAGGCAAGAGAAGAAAAAATAAAACAAGATGAAATCAGAGAGGGAGACAAAACATGAAAGACTCCTAATCATAGGAAACAAACTGAGGGTTGCTGGAGGGGCAATGGGTGGGGGAATGGGGTACCTGGGTGATGGACATTAAAGTGGGCACATGATGTAATGAACACTGGGTGTTATATAAGCCTAATGAATCATTGCCCTCTATCTCTGAAACTAATAATACATTATATGTTAATTAATGCAATTC
The DNA here is from genome assembly GCF_017311325.1 of Ursus maritimus. Taxonomy (NCBI): domain Eukaryota; kingdom Metazoa; phylum Chordata; class Mammalia; order Carnivora; family Ursidae; genus Ursus; species Ursus maritimus. The sequence continues at coordinate 1,626,022 of NW_024423675.1, forward strand.
AAATTAAAAAATGTTAAAAAAAGATTCATGTTCAACAAATTCTTTTTCTGTTCTGTTCAGGGCAGAGATTTTATTTATAGTAACAATTTGCCTGAGGTCATACAGTTAACAGAAAAATAAATCTTTTACCTTGTAAGTTGTTTTTTTTTCCTATTACAGATATTAATTGACTCTTGGTGTTCATAAATGAAAACTTGGGACTTTGTATTTTCATACCCAAATAAATAAGCTGAACATAAAATAACTTCTCTGAGAGAAAATAAGAGTTTCAGTTTCCTGTATTCACAAATGAAGTACAATAGCAGAGACCAGAAGCTACAGATCTAATCTTTCTTACAAATTGTTGAAAGCTTAGTGAGATAATTCCTGATTTATTTAGCAGAAGAACTAAACTTTACATTGAAAACAATGTCTTGGTTTTCTCTTCTTTTTTTTTTTTTAAGATTTTATTTATTTATTTGACAGAGATAGAGACAGCCAGCGAGAGAGGGAACACAAGCAGGGGGAGTGGGAGAGGAAGAAGCAGGCTCATAGCAGAAGAGCCTGATGTGGGGCTCGACCCCATAACGCTGGGATCACTCCCTGAGCCGAAGGCAGATGCTTATCCACTGTGCCACCCAGGCGCCCCTGGTTTTCTCTTCTTTAAATTATGGACAAGATAACGCAATGTGTTAGTATGTAAAACATTTAAAACAATGTCTGACAGAGTTATTGTTTAATAAATGTTAGCTATTACTCTTATTTGAGAAAGTATTTTCAAAAGGACATAACTCTATACAAATAAAAGATACTATTCTATGGAATACCACTACTGAGGAAGGGTCTTATAAATTTTATAATATTTCATATCACATATCTTTGAATAATTTTATAATTGAAACAACAGTCATTTTGACCATATTTTAAAAAGAGATATCTAGTTTCTCAGCCGGTTTCTAGGTTTCTAGGATTAGAAATTGTGCAAGAAATACATCTGAAACAAACAGTTGATGATATTATGGGTGGTGCATCATCTAAAAGCACAAAAGTGGAAAGCTAAAAGAGTTGAAAGTCAGTTTGGTTTGCTAACACTTCTCGTGTTTTTGTTTCATCACTTAGAATATTCCACCTGTGTTAGCCAGAGGTCAAGTGTGCTGATTAAGGGAAACAGCATCATTGGCCCATAATCAGGCTTAGAACCACAAAAGGGAAGAATCCAGTCTAGAGAAATTTCAATTACATTTATTTTTAAGTGCATGAGTTTTACTACTGTATGTCATAGAGTAGAATTCTTGGATTTAAAAAAAATTCCAGAAGGTTGGGGCAGAACAGTATTTTGTGGTTTGTGTGTATGTATTTACTGGTGAAGTGAGTGGGTGACTGAGAGCATGGAAAAGAATAGAACTAATGGATCTGAGACAACACATCAACAGGACTGCTGATGGGCATTTGACAGATTGGTAAGTATCACTGAGCTGAAATATTTTCAATCAAGGCATTTGTGAAAAAGAAAATGCAGTAATTCCAGCAGACAAAAGAAATATATATTTAATGTTTGGGAGCTTCTAATTAACTCTAGGCAATCTAAGGGATTTGTTGTTAGAGAAAATAAAAGGGATTGAATAACTACAGTCTGACCCAGTTGTTTAGAAGAACTTTGATTTTCAGCAATGCAAAGCCAAACTGGTATAAAATTTCTCCCTCACCACCATCACTGTCAATCATGTTATCACATCAAAGGCCGGGATGCTTTCGATTGTTTCTTGGTTGCTCCCAGTCCCTTTTAAAATGTTTCTTTCCTTTAGAGGACACCTCTTTGGATATTAATGTAGCTAACAAAAGCACAATGATAAGGACGTGGAAAGAAAAGGGGAGGAGAAAAAAGTGAGCTAGATACTTTCCAAAGCCTGAGGAAACCTTTGGAACTGTGATATCAGTCCTGGAGCACTCTTGAGAGTTGAACAAGTACAGGGATTATGTCTGTTCCATGAGATCTGAACTACACTTAAACTCCATTGTTTCCTCAAACACAGTGATCTCTTCATAGATATTTACTGATGGATTAAGCAAGGAGTCATGATTGCCCAAGTCCATAGTGTGAATAAAAATGTAACTTTCTGGGGATTTCTGCAATGCAAGGCAAGTTGAGCTTGAAAGATCAAGGAGTCCTCTACTCTAAGATTCTGAGTCTTTCAGTTTCAGCCGTCAGACAACACTCCCTGAATTTCTGTTCCTGTGCTGGGAGTCAGAAAATGACTTCTACTCCCAATTTAGCCCTGAAGTCGCCATGTTACCTTGGCAAGTTTCTCTGCCTCCTCACTGTCAAATGAGGAGCTTAGATTAAGTTAGTGCTCTTCCAGCTTTCACATTCTGTGATTCTATGAAGCATGAGTTCCACCATCTTTTCTTGATAGAGGGAGAGTCGTAGAAGTACAAGAAGCCTCTTTTCTGATGCTCAAGAGCATTTATTCTAGCTTGGATTGGACGGTAAATGCTAACAATAAAGAGTAGGTTTTCTCACTGCTAAGTGCACTTCGTTGCCTGACTCTTGGGACAACCTCATTATCTCTTTCCTATTATTTTAGAGCTTTAAGTGTCCCTGAATATATGTTACTGGGCTCTTGTTCTCCTGGTTTTAAATGTGGTATTGTGTACTTTGTTAGAATAACAGGGGAAATATGTACAGTCTATGGATAGGAAGTGGTTTCTGTAGCAACAATTACGTAAGAAAAACATATCAAAGGATGTGGGTTTTCCCCAACTTTCATTACCCCCAAATCTAGCCCCTAGCTTATCCTTAATCTTTCCTTTTTTTATTGTAAGATAAGACATAGAATCATGTACTCATGACGATCTCATAATTTGGGGGTATACCAAGATTCTACACACGCACAAAGCAGAGTGGGGCCTTCACTGCTGTTTGGGGTGTTATATTTAAAGCACATGTGTATACCTGGCTTGTTTCCTCTTTGGAACTGTTCAGAAATCTGAACAACCTATGAAAGCTGTTTTCTTTACCTTTCTTGGATTTCCATACCCTTATGCCTATTCCTTCTTAATGTCGATTCAAAGTGCAAACACCCCAAACCATAGAAACTATCATGTGTAAATATTGAGGCAAATCGGATATTTACCTGAAGTCATGAGAACTAAGAGAGTCTTCTAAAGTAATATTTGGCCTCTGGGCTGGGCTGCCCTCTTTTATCTTTTTCAGATAAACCCTCTGCCATCTGAGCTCATGGTTTCTTCTATTTTAACTTTTTACTTTTTTGTGATGGAGAGGAGACTTACCTCAACATGCCAGAATTAGTCTGCAAAGTCTCAATAAAGATCCGAGAACATAACTTTCTGGCATGATTTGGTATTGCCTAAGGTTGGAGCCTTCTTAATTAGTAAGGAACCAGAAGAGTTCTCAAGGATATTACTGTTGAAATTTGATTCTGGAGATGAAGAGTTGGGGATAGTCTCTTCTGTGTCTTGCTTCAGGGATGGGAGTACAGCAGACCTAGAAGGCAGTCTTTCTGGTCTATTTTAGGTAGTTGGTCCACAAATTAATATTGATCCTTTTCTTGATGTCTGCCTTCTGAACCACAGGAGAGACAGTAGTCATGACATAATTTTAATGCCATTTCATCAACCAGTATTTTCTCTCCAGATGTCATTGCTAATGGTCCAGGGAGCTGAGATGTATGATTCCCTTCCCCAGTTCTATGCAGAGTGCTCTGTTTTTTAAATAACAGTGAAACAACTGGTGGTCACAAAGCAGAAGAAGAGAAACAAGCTGGAATTTGAAGAATGAAGTTTCTGCGTTTCTGATGTGGGAAGCAAATAGGTCAAGTGAACTAGCAACTCAATCCCATGAAAAAACCATGTGAAGAGAGGCTTCTAAGCTTAGACCTTGGGCACACCCACTGCTGGGATCCCCGGTGAGGGAGGGCTGGGCTGGTGGAGAATGTAATGGGAGGCCACGGTTGGAAATGAGAAGAATAACCCCAAGACTAGCTTGAGGGTTCTGGCCAATCCTTTTCAGCTGAAAGTTACCCCCACTTGACCATGGTTTACTGGTATCTCTTGACAGCCTGTAAGTTCTATGGAGTTAGCACACAGTGCCATTCCCAGCAAACATGGTAGTCTTCAGCATCATATTGAGGCATTAAATTGCATGTGAACAAAAGCCCATCCCTGGAGTGTGAACGAGCAGAATCAACAGGTTGTTTTTCCTTCAATTATAACTTAAGTTTCTGCCTTTCCATACTGTGCTTATTCATATCAACACATGAAGTAAAAAGAAGGGATTCTATTGGCCACATTCTTCTTGGTTTAGTCTCTCACTTCAGTTTTCCTGGGCATTCCCACAGCCTAACAAGAGATGCAGTTGTACAGAAACTAACCAGCAAGGAAGCCTGGGGGAGGGGAGTGTTTTGAAATAGCTATGTGAATTTTAAGATGACTTTTAGAAAATAAGCAGCTTCTGCAGTCCACCTGTTCACATTATAATTCCTTTCTGCTTCAACGTGTTACTCTCTTTCCTTGTTCCCCAACCGTTGGCATGTAGTTTGAAGTGGAAATGCTTTCCATATTTACTCTGTCTGGGTTCTGTTTTGTCTGAGATTGGCAGGTAGTTCAACTTCCATTTTGGGCTATGCCTTAAGGAAAAAAGTCTATCCTTCATTCTATCTTTTCCTGTTTATATCTTTTTCCCTCCCCAAGGTACTCTTTTCCTCGTTCTCCTTCCCTCTACCTTCTGTCTGCTCACATTGTCTAGGTCAGATTTGCCCTTGCCTAGTTATTTTCTCCTTTATTTCAGCTTCCCTCGGCCTCACCATCTATTCTGTGGGGGAAGATGAGTTACTCTGTGAAATGGTAGACAGCTTGATTTCTGATATTCAAGAATCCTATTCCCTGCCCACTTTGCCTCTAAAACGGTTCAAAGAAAATGACTGCAGATTAAAGATGGAGTATAATTTATCAACATAGACAAGAGAAGATTTCCCAGACACTGCACCAACTAGTTCCTTTCTGTCTTGCATATTTGCATGAAGAAGGAATTTTTTAGGCCTATATTTGGGAGGTATAAGAACCTACAGTAGAGGTTCAAGGACAAGAAGGCCTTTTGTCCCCATCACTGCACTAAAAGGGCTCTTGTCAAGGTCTTCTGGGACTTCTGTATTGCCAAATTCGACCGTCACTTCGGTGTCCTCATCCTATCTGACCTCTCACTAGTGTTGTCTCACTTGTCTTCTGCTTCTCTCCCCACTGCTGGCCACTTCTGTTCAATCTTCCTGGATGGGCCTCCCTTCTCTTTCCAGGGACCAGCTCAGGCCTTTTCTCCATCCACAGTCTCTCTCTGAGGATCTCCTCTTTAAATATCATTTATATTCGGAAGACTTCTAAGTATCAATCACCAGTCCTGACCTCTCTCCAAAGCTCCAGACTTCTAACAAGAAGAGATCTAGTTGGGCACACACCTCCTGAGGTTACTTTCTGATATCTCCAAGAGATAACCTGACACCTCCTCTGGAATAGGCATTTCAGATTGAACTATGACCAACCATTCTCAGTGCCACTTACCTCCCCAACCTGCTTCTCCCAGCCTTTCCAATTCCATTATGCTGTATCATCATTCACCCAGTTGCTCAGTCAAAAGTCACACCCCTACCTGCAATCCATCACCATTTAGTTCTACCTCCAAAATCCATCAGAAATCCATTCACTTTTCACAAATCCATGGCTATCCCCCTTGTCCGTGCTACTATATTTCATTGCATGTGTGACTGTGATTGTTTCCAAAGAGGTTTCCTGTTTCTACTTGTCCTGATTGTGGCACTTTCTCCATACAGCAGCCAGAATAATTTTCAAAAATGTCAATCAGATTGCAGCTTTTCCCTTCTTAATCACCCATTGCACTATCCTGTATGCTGGTCCTCTGCTCCATAAAACACTCTCTTCTTTGCAATGTCTAGTACTTTACTTGCACTGTAGTCCTGACCTGCTGAAAAGTTCAAACTTCTAATGCTGTTTTCTTTCTCATAGGTGAAATGAGGACAAAAATCTATTGGATCTGAAAATCATTTGAAGTATTTAATTACTGTGCAGGTAAGATACCTTCTTAGGTAATCCCTTCCTTTTTTGAAGCACGCAGGGTGAGAATTTCAGGGACCAGTGGTGGTGTTTACTTTCCTGTTATCTGACCAGGGGTACTGGAGAGAGTTGGGGAAAACAGTGTGGACTTGAAGAGACAGATATGAATTAGTGGGAGAATAAAACGGGAAAGTAAAACATGGCAGGGGGGATGGTTAAAAAGAGGGGCATACTGAATAAATTTTTTCATTTATCGTTCTTATAGTAACATTTTATAAATTGAATTGCTGTAGAAAAAGGAGTAATACAATGATTTCAATTAACATCATATTAAAAATTATATGATTTCTCCCTGAATTTATATAATCTTTCTGCAAAGGGCTAAAAATGGCTTGAAAAGCTCTAATGATAATATATTATTGGGCAACGTGTCTATAATACACATTAATTATATGGTATTAAAAAAATCTACAGAGCTTTCTAAAGGTACAATATACTAATAAAACACCAGAAACTTAATTGCTACTCTAAGAATTTAGAATTGAAATTAGCTTATTGATAGGAAGAGTTTTAATTAGAAAAAGTATTCATAAAACATTTTCTATGATATAGTTGTTCACTGTAAGGAAAAATAAAAACAAAATAAAAAAATAATTACTCAGACCTTGTTACACAAATATCGCTATCAAATTTCCTCTTTTTCTAAGATATCTTATTGTGTGCCTTTCAGAGCCTTTTATAAGTCAGCCACTAGAGAGCAAACTTCTTCTTTTTATCAGGCTGTAGTTTTATTTTAAAAAACCACACGCACACGCACACACCACATATATATCAGCACTCTTACAATACCACATTATCTCTGACTGTAAAATCTGATAATACAGCTTCTGGATGCCTGAGGCGGTGGGCGTGAGGGATGAAAGTAGGGAATTTTAAGGCCGTTTATATTAAAAACATAAGAGAGAACAAGATAAGATATTGTAATGTTGAACTACCTTCCTGGAGTGAAAATGAAACCTTTTGCTAATGGAGCATAAAGTCTTATGTTTCATCCCATGTAATAAAACACAATAGGCATTGTTTGGTCTGACAGGCATCTTGGGCCTTTTTATGAGGTGAGGGTCTCTAGAGAGTACAAAGAAATGATACTTTTTCCAAGTGAAGTGTGGATAAATTACATTGTCAGTTACCTTTACTGCCTGCCCTTGCAGAAGCTTGAGCCAGGCGGAAGAAAGCTACCAGGTGAGGAACATTCTCATCTACTGGATGAATCCCCACTATTGACATTTGTTCCAAAGGTCAGTATAGTCCCCAAATATCAATATGCCGGCAGATCAATCTGCTAAAGGGTGGGATGCAAAGGACAGTGGGGGATTTACTGCACATAGCAACCCCAAGTTACCAGGCCCCAGGAGATATTTCTCAGTAGCTCTTGGGCCAAGATCGAGAAATTTTTTTTTTTTAAAGATTTTTGATTTACTTATTTGACAGAGAGAGAGAGTGAGAGAAGGAACACAAGCAGGGGGAGTGGGAGAGGGAGAGGGAGAAGCACGCTTTCCGCTGAGCAGGGAGCCCAACGCAGGGCTCAATCCCAGGAGCCCAACGCGGGGCTCGATTCCAGGACCCCAGGATCATGACCTGAGCCGAAGATAGACACTTGATGACTGAGCCACCCAGGCACCCCAAGATGGAGAGATTTAAGTGAGCAAAACTGCTTTCTCTTCTGGTAGACTGTTAACAATTGGCCTTTTGCACACCATCTTAGGGACTCATGGCTGAACAAAGTTGTTAGAGTCAAATTTCATCTCTGGTGTCTGGGCTTGGGGATATTTTAGTATTTGTAGTCCAGAATTTGGACTTTTGGGGTATTTTAAAAAATGAATACTTAAGAGCTATAGGTAGATTATAAAAGATATCCAAAAATGGGGTTTTCAAAATCTTCCAAGGAAACATTTACCTGGGTTTATCGACTATTTCAGATAGGATATTTTTCTTATATTGAATTGACCCATGTGATATTGCCAATATGTGAACAATTTATTTCATAAAATGGCCACATCACAGGATTTGGCCTACTGCTTTGCTCTACAGGGTAGAGTGGGGGGGCCTTTTGTGGGGGGGCCTCAATGGGCACTGTTCATCATTTAATAATCAATCAGCACGCTCACCATGTGCTCTGCACAGTGCCAATGTAACTCAACAAAGACACGCAAGCTTTGAACACTTGCTCTGTGCCCCACGCTGTAATAAGCACTGTAGCAAACAAGAGCAACTGGATAGTGCGGGCCTTACAGAGCTTATGGTGTAGTGAAAGAATCTCACATGACTCGCTCACTGCAAGGAGACTCAGGCAGTGTTATGTTCTGTAGAGCTGAAGGGCTGTGGGAAAAGAAAGAGGAAGAGATTCCATGCTGGCAGACACCAGGAAGGGTCCATGGAGGAGGTGGCACTTACTTCCATGAAGGAGGTGGTACTTTAACTGGGCTTGGAGGATACATGGATTGTTCTTACACTTTCTATCAGATTTCTGCAGTTGTAATTGTTATTATCCCTAGGTGGTAAAGTCTCTGAAGGCAGCGGTCTACCTGTAACCACATGGAGCCTGGCACAGAGAGGAGGCTCCATTCCACCCTCCCAAGTCAGTGCTGTGTGGTGGGTGAGAACATTCACCCTAGGGCCAGACTTTCACTTGGTACTGTGTGACCCTGAGCAATTTATTCAACTCTTCTGTGCTTCGGTGTACTCATCTGAAAATGTGGATCCGTAATAGCACCTATCTATCTACATTCTCCTCTGGAAATCAGACACAACTGAGCATTTCCCCAAGTCTGTGGGGGAACCCAACAAAATTCTTTTCACGGACACATCAAGGAGCCCCCAAGGAAAGAACTGAGCCAGATGGACTCAAAGAAGAGGGAGTCTAGCTGGCAGTTCTGGCTCAACTGAAGCCCCCAGGGAATATGAGGAGTCAAGAAAGAACATCCGTCCATAGAATGCTTTCCTTTTTCCCAGTTCTTTACGCTGATTCTTGCACACGATCTCTCTTTCTTTCTCTGTGTGTGTGAAACTTTAGGTTTACAAGCCAATAAACAAAATCCCGAAAGAGCTATTTTTACCGAAATCTCTCTAAAACTCCAGGGCCCACAGGACACCTGGGTGGGAGGCTCAGTCGCTTAAGCATCTGCCTTCAGCTCAGGTCATGATCCCAGGACCCTCGGATTGAGCCCTGCGTTGGGCTCCTTGCTCATCAGGGAGCCTGCTTCTCCCTTTGCCTGCTGCTCCCCCTGCTTATGCTTGTGCTCTCTCTCTCTCTCTCTCTCTCTCTCTCGCAAATAAAATCTTAAAAAACAAAACAAAACAAAAAACTCCAGGGCCCTGGCAGAATTTCTTTCAGAGCCCTCAAACTGACTGTAACTCAGGGCAGAGGTAGGGTAGAGGGAGGCCTTGGTGGATTGACAGTTCCAGAGGTCACAGGGCAGTAGTGTCACCTCCAGGGCCCCAAGGCTTCTGCTGGGTGCAGATGTGCCCAGCAGAGCCTCACCCAGCGGAAGCAGCAGCCTTGTCTGACACCACATGGTATGGCTCCTGTTTGAGCACATTTGAGGCAGCCCCTGGGAATATCCAGAAATTCTGGGAGGCTGGGAGCTCTTTGCAGCGGAAGAATCCCACAACAGCAGGCGGGGTGAGAGTCAGCAAAGAATGGTTATGACCCAGTGCTACCCAATTTGTGTCTTTTAGGCTGCTCTGGTCCCAGACACGTCAGTTACATGTGACTCCTGTTTGCAATTCAGCCATTTCCTTAGTAACTGAAGGTTAGAAAAGTTTTTAAAAAGTTCTCCCCCCCAAGAAAGTAATATATCTTATTGTGGATAGTTAAAAAAAAAAAAGGATAAAAAATTAGGTTAAAATTACCATTAGCTTATCATACAGTGATAACTACCTTGAGTATATTTTTAAAAAGTAATGAATCATGGAACTTTACATCAAAAACTAGGGAGGTACTGTATGGTGACTAACATAATACAATAAAAAATATTATAAAAAATGTAGTTTGATGTATTCAGATTTTATATTAACAGAAGGCATGTATATTTGGGATTCGGTAAATTTATCTCAATAGCTATATAGTGCTATAAATGTTTTACCAACTTTAATCCTCCCCTTTCACTTAACATTGTATTTTGAATATTTTCCTACATTATTACACACAAATATTCCACGAAATGAAATAGCGCTCAGTGGTATAAAAGGAGAACCCTCGCTTCTCCCCTCAGCCTTACCTGCTTTGTCCTGTCTCAAGAGGAACCACTTCTAGCTATTCTACAGCAGCTTCTTTTGATACATAGTGCCATCCTTAAAACTAGTATTATATTTACCTGGCCGGGGAGATACCCTGATCATGGACGTGGCTTTCCCAGGGCAATGCTTGACCAGCGATTTCCGGCGCAGTCTGTGGTAGGAGGGCACGGGTTCGCGCTTTCCCCGAGCCCCTCAGCTTTGGCACCACGCTGGCGCTCTTCGGCCGCCGTAGTCGCGCTCCCCGCGCTTTGCCCCGAGGCTTAGCCTTGCTTTGCGGGTTCTCACAGGAACAGTAGCTAAGTGGTGAGAGGGAGCTATGTGGAGAAGTTGTGTGAGTTCTTAAGCACCTCGAGTTTCTTTTTGCCTGACTTGTCCGCTGAAGAAAACCCGTAAGTTTGAACTTTGTTTTGCTGTTTTTGTATTTGTACCTCCGCTTTTTTCATCCAGAAGAAATCGTGGGGAATCCTAGAGCGAAGAAGGGCGTTCAGACTGGGAGTGAAGGGGTGCGGGGGCGAAATAAGTCAGAGCAGCAGGTGGATGTGAGGTCAAAGCTCAGGAAGGAAGGGGTAGTGTCCCCCCCCCCCCCAGGGGCAGATCAGGAATTGGGAACCAGAGACCCAAGCTGGCCAAGTAGGAAGGAGTCTGAGACAGAATATTAAAAAAAAAAGAAAAAAAGAAAAGAATAAAAAACCCTTGGGGCGCCTGGGTGCCTCAGTTGGTTAGGCGTCTGCCTTCTGAGCAGGTCGTGATCCTGGGGTCCTGGGATCGGGCGGACAGGGGCTTCTGCTCTCAGGAGAGTCTGCTTCTGCCTCTCCCTCTGCTACTCCCCGGGCTTGTGCTCGCTTTCTCTCTGTCAAATAAATAAATAAATAAAATCTAAAAAAATATTTACCCCCCCAAAGCCCCCATATTTAAAAAAATTAATTAACTAATTAAAAACCCCTAATATTGATAACCTACTATTTCTTCATTTACCAGGAGTATACAGATAGTGAGGACTTTTGCTTTCTCTTATCCTCCGTTTCTTGAATCATCTTGATGTAATTGTATTTTAATTTTTAGTTAAATACATATTCAGTGTTTTCACGATAATTATGAGAATATTATTCACTACCGATGTAGGTAATATGCTATGATTATGTTTTCTTTCTTGCGTATTTTTTGTGTTTTTCTTGGAGTTAATAATTGTCATTTTCATTTGCTAAAATTTCTTTGAAACATGGTAAGTCTTCCTGCCTTCCAGTAGCTCTGTGAAATGGCTCTCTGTACAATTTTCTACATGGTCAGAACTGTCATATCACTTTATCAGTTCCATTTCCTTCTGTAAAATTCTTTCTGTGCACCTCTGGCCTCCTATTCCATTCTGGACTGATCCTCCCTAGGCTAGGAGCCTCTAGATTTTTATTTATTTATTTATTTTTAATTTATTTTTTATTTTTTAAAGATTTTATTTATTTATTTGACAGAGAGAGAGACAGCCAGTGAGAGAGGGAACACAAGCAGGGGGAGTGGGAGAGGAAGAAGCAGTCTCATAGTGAAGGAGCCTGATGTGGGGCTCGATCCCATAACGACGGGATCACGCCCTGAGCCGAAGGCAGACGCTTAACTGCTGTGCCACCCAGGCGCCCCTAGATTTTTAAAATGATGGACTGTTATCAATTTTCAGCACATACCTTCAATATTTGTATTATTTGTTTATAAAATATGTTTTCTGTAATAAAGTAGTATGTACACGATGAAACAAAAATAGAAAATCAAAAAAGCTAACATAAAAATAAATTTAATATTATTTCCGTTATGTGCCCTTAACAATTGGCTTTCACTCACTGGGGTGTGAGACCTGTGCTTTAGGTTTACTCACGATGTCTTGGAAGTTTTTGACAAAAATCCAGGAAATCGTTTTGGCTATTTCTTGTGTTGGATCTTGTTTCTTGGGTTCCATGTTGCCTCGTCTGAGTTCTTTCTCTTGTTTGGATGGAGAACATCTTGTTGCTTCCTAAGAAAAGGTACAAGGGAAGTATATTTCCTGAGATTTTGCTTGTCTCAAAATGTCTTTATATAAGAGAATGAAAATACAAGTGACAAGCTGGGAAAAAATATTTTCAAAACACTTACCTGATAAATGACTTGTGTCCAGTATATACAAGAACACTCAAAACTCAGCAATAAGACAGCAGATAACTCAGTTAAAAAATGGGCAAAAGATCTGAACAGACACCTCACCAAGAAAAATATATAGATGTCAGATAAGCATATGAAAACCTGCTCAAATCATATGTCATTAGGGAATTGCAAATTAAAACAATAATGAGATACCACTACACACCTATCGGAATGGCCAGAATTCAAAATACTGATGACACCAAATGCTGTGGAGCATTTTTTCATTCACTGCTAGTGGAAATGCAATGGTATAGCCACTTTGAACAAGAGGCTGGCAGTTTCTTACAAAATTAAACATAGTATACAATCCAGCAATTATGCTCACTGGTGTTTACTCATGTTATTGTGCCTTAAAATCACTTGAATTTGTTCCTTTCTGTATGGTTTTGCCACCAAACAAATACACATTTAGGTTCAATTTTTTTTTAACTTTAAAAAGTGCTGTCTTGAAACTTAGTTTTGTTTTATAATTTGTAAGATATTTACATGGTTCTGAAGTCAAATCTGTAAAACCAGATATATTCAAAGAACTTTAGTCTTTATTCCTTTTCCCTCAACCTCCATCCCATTCTCTCGCTTATAAGGAACCATTGTTTTTATATTTTAGCCTTTCATTTAAAAAATATAATCATATATACATATACACATGTACATTTTGTGTGTGTGTGTGCATGGGGGACTTTGCAGTCTATTTCACTGGCCCTCCTTGTGCCTTGCCTTGCTGATTGCTCTGCTGTTTCTTCCAACTACTCTTCTCTTCCCTTCTGCCCTTTACCTCACGTTTTGCATCTTCATCCCTCATCTCTCTTTAGCTCTTCATTCTTTCCTTAAGTACTCTCTTTGAGTTCAATGGCTTCAACCACTACAGATTTATAGTGACTGGAGTGGGGGTGGTGGTCCATGAAACTCTATTTCTCTAGACTTGTGATTTTAACTTCCTGCTGTATATGCATTTGTTTTCATTTGTAGATTTCTCAAGCTCCACAGTTTCCACACTTCTCATCTCATCTCACCCTGTTGTAGCCTCTCATCTTTTTCTGTGTTTCTTCTATTAAGAGCACCTTCAACCATCCAATGCCCAAGGTATCAACTGTTGGTTCGGCACCTCCCTTACTCTTAGTCCTCATATTCAATTGATTTCCAAGTCCTACAGAGTCTACTTCCAAATGGTTTCTTTCAAATTCCTCTTTTCCTCTCCATTACCACCTCATTTAGTGTCTCATTATCTCTTTTCTCAACCTGGTAGAAGTTTTTCAATTGATCTTCCTGCATCTAGACTCTCTGTGTTGCTTTGGTCCTCCATCACTATCAGAGTACATTTTCTGAAACACAGGACATATCATTTTTCCAATTTAAATCCTTTGGTTGCTTCCTGTTGCCTTAACATTCAGTGATTTCTTTTCTGTAATCTGGTTCAAGTCAGCTTTTTCACATTCTCTTTGACTGCATCTCGCCATGTATGCTTTGCTCCATAAGCCACTCTGAGGGCTATGTTTTTAGCCTGAACACATGGCTCACTTGAAAAATTTCTTTGTTCTTGCTCCTTCCCTTCTTGAAATATTCTTACCCTCTCTCTATGCATCCTAAAACTGTTCATTCTTTAAGGTACAGCTTACATGTCATCTTCCTGGAAAAGTTAATTGTTCCCGGTTCAAAGTTCGTAGAACCCCTCTTCCTAAATGAATATAGCACTTACCAGATTGTTTTATAGTAAGTTGAATAAAGAGCAGTTTCCCCATGGTAGAATTTAAGTTCCTTGAGGGCAAGGGGCTATTGATTATTTATCTCTTTGCCTCCTACCTAGTACAGTGACTGTCCTTCCTAATTATTTGTTGAATAAATGTATGCTCAATAAATATTTCTTGAATTGAATTGGATAGGAATCATTTCATGATGGGTGATACAAATAGGTGCCACAAAAGGACTATCCATTTAGTGATTGATGCTTGTTTTATGGAATTTATTCTTGTTATAATCATTTTATATCTTTTAGCCACTCTTAATTCTTTCCTTCCCCTTTTCCCAACATCTCTGTTGTTATGTCTATATTCACTGTATTTTTACAGCCATCCCTCTCTTCCTTCCCATCCCATTGACACTACAATAACGCAAGCCCTTACCATCCTATGCTTGACAGTTTCTTTCTCTCTTGACCTCTTTGCCTCCAGCCCATTTTACTTCCTATAACTAGATAGATAATATTCTTATACTTACTTGACTCAATTATTTCCCCATTCAAAAAAAATCATTGGTAGTGTCTTGATGTATAAAAGAAATCTGTATTTCTAAACCTGTTGTCTAAACCCCCTACTACCACTTTAGCTTTATTACCACCTTTCTGACTCATCTGTTCAGATTTGTGGTTTCAATTACATCATCCTGCATACAGTTTTCATGTTTCTACCTCTCTGTCTTTGTGTAAGCCATTTTCTTTCCCCCAAAATGCCCTTCTCTTCTTGGTGCATCTAAATTGTACAGATTGTCAAGACCATTATGGTCACTGTGCAGAAGCAGAACAGGATGGAGTCATTATCCAATATTCAGTTCCCACCCAAAATTTGGTTTGGATGTCAAGACTGATGATGTTATGCATGCACCAAGAGGCAATGAAAGGTTTGTTATGCACATAATGGGAATTTCTATGGAGAACAAGGCAGGCTTCCAAAGTGGTCTGAAATGACTTGAGAGAGTAGGAAAAGGAGACTGTGCTTTTACTGTAATTAGAAAGTGGGACTGGATGAGGGCTCCCACATGGGCTGGGGCTAGTGTGTTTTGAACTTACTACTGGCACCAAAGGAGGGGGCAACCAAATTTTGTATCAGCTGGCAGAAGAGGTGCAAGACTGATGGGGCTTGAAAGCTGTCAGTAGTCAAACATCAAAGATGGAGTCAGACTTTATTACAGAGACCCAATTCAAATCCCACTGACCTCCCTAGTCCTCTTATATCACTCTTACGAATTCCCAGCATTCAGCATTTGCTGCCTCATTCTGTTCTTTAACTTTCCCTGTATTTAACACATGGAAATAAATTTAATTACTTTAGAATCATACCTCCAAGGAGTGAATGCAAGTTTTATGTCCTGAAGCTTACACCATTTGGGATGGAGCCCACTTTATGAAAAAGAGTACAAAATAAGTACAAGGCCTTGGAAGGATTTGTGCTTGTTAGCAGCCCTGAATGTTCAGCTTCATTAACTTCATGGTAAATCTGTCTCTGAATTCCTCTTATACATTAAAAAAATGTATTTAAAAAAGTTTTAAATGCAGTAAAGTTTACTTTTATTGGGTATAGTTTAATGAGTGTATATATATATATGCATAGATTTGTGTAACCCCCATAACAGACAGGGTATTCAGACTCTCTCCAACCTGTCCTTTTATATTTTGATTTCTTCCCTAGATTCTTTTTTTTTTTTTTAAGATTTTATTTATTTGACAGAGATAGAGACAGCCAGCGAGAGAGGGAACACAAGCAGGGGGAGTGGGAGAGGAAGAAGCAGGCCCATAGCAGAAGAGCCTGATGTAGGGCTTGATCCCAGATCGCCGGGATCACGCCCTGAGCCGAAGGCAGACGCTTAACCGCTGTGCCACCCAGGCGCCCCTGATTTCTTCCCTAGATTCTAATGCCTTGCATCTGGTAAGAGTTTGTTGTTGATGATGATAATAGTGAGAAAAATGACATTTAATTTTCCAATAGGAATAGATTCCTAGTGACAAATAGGGCCATTAAACATTCTCTGATAAGGATTATGTAGGAAAACTTCCATTTAATTAAGTCAGAATTCACAAATTTTAGAAAATGACCTATGTTTTGGTTTGAGACCCTTAGTGATGAAATTCATGAAATTCAACTTTTCCATCCCTCCCTTTGACATTTGACTTAATTGGCACAGCATAGTACCTTGAAATGTAGATGTTTAAGAAATACTTGGTGATTTAAATTAGTGGACTAACTGGCTGAATCAGAAGTTACTAAGACTAAACTCCAAGTGGCATTCTTTTTAAAAATATGTGTGAAAACATGTTTATTTGTTTATGGGCAGATATATTTCCTGTTCTTTTAGAGTTCTAGAAACAAGATCAGTAGTCACAGTACTGCAAATCAGATCCTTGAAGGAGGGCTGATTTCTCAAATCTAGGGAAAGCTAGGTCTTTTCAAATGAAGCAAACTGAGATGGGGGAAGAAAATGTCTTTTGCTGAGACAGCAACTGAAATATATAATAACTACTTTGTAGTCTAAATGCCCCAGTATCCAAAATGATTCTTTATAGTACAAATCCTATTTTGCCCAGGCTCATCTGCAAGTGATGAATACTTAATTTACTGTTTTGACAGAATTGCTACTACTGGACCCTAAATTTTCACTTAATCTGAGGTTGAAAATGCCTTTCCAACAAGGAAAGGAGGAAGTGGAATGCTCTTCTCACTTCCTTAATGCCTGATGATGAATTGTTTTCAAATATCGCTGTGTACCTGACCTTCAGCAGGATATGATTGTGCCTGGGTTTGCTCATTGCAGAGCAAAGAAGGGTCACACTACTGGGTGTTTCAGATAAAAGTCCAATTAATCTGAAAATAGTTTCTCACTGAGTAAAGAGAAGGAGCGAAGAAGGCACAGGCTTTAGCTCCTGAGCACACCTTTCGTCCCTGTGATTAATTGTATTAACCAAACAGTGTTAATTCATCCTGAGAGGAAGGTCAGGAGTTCTGTTCCCTTCTGTCTTCCTGCCACTCCCTGAATGTCTACCCATCAGAGTCTTGTCAACAACCAGGTGGTTTGCTTGTTTAGTGAGACTACAAACAGAAGTGCTGGTGAGAATTTCAAGAAAAAGCAGTCTTAGGAGCAGCTGGCAGCCAGCCAGGATAGAGTTCTCTAGAGAACTGAGGACATTTTTATCCCCATCTATAGGCCTGGGGATTTGAAGCAGTGTGATCATTCCCGGAAGCAGAGCATAGGTTTACAAAATGCCATCTTTCATAATAGTGCCATATTATGTTTTTTAAAACTGGCTAACAGTTGCTTTATTCACCTTTCTGTGAAAGATTTATCTGTAGAAACCAGACTTTTGGCTGTGGATTATTTCCTATTGTGTCTAAAAATGATAAGACTAGTTATTTCTTGTGTTCAACCTTTTTGGGGAATTAGGTGGCCATCCCTTTACCTCTTTGGTTTCACTCTCCTTAATTCCCAGGCATTTACAATCATCCAAATTGTGTTTGATTAGCATAAGCTAGATTTCCCACAAGAGTTTCCTAATACGTTTCTTCTGCAATTAAGTCCCAGTTGGCTACAGCAAGCCCCTTTTGTTCATCCAGTATGTCATTCAAATAGATACCAAAGAGAGATGCATGAGATCATTGGTACTCAGTGATGACAAAGGAATGAGTGGGGTTGCGGGATGCAATTCAGAAACCAATGCAGTAACAGTAAAGATAAAGGCAGGTAGAGGCAACAGAGCCCTTGCTAACGCTGTCCTTAAGATCCATGCTGTCAGCCCACTGTTTAAGGGCAAAAGCTGATAACAAGGGAGTTGTGATTTTTTTGAAGAACAAAGTCTCTCTAAAATGTGATCAAATAAAGGAAGACTTTATCGCAGCATTAAAGAGAATCTCTTAGCTACCTAAGGATGGGAATGGCAGGGTGAAAGTGATTCTCTTTCAAGAGCTGTGTGGTCTTTTCCCCTCATGGTGTCTCTTTGTGTGTTTTGTGGTTTTTCTGTCTGAGAGCTGTATATTTTTCTGGAACTTCATTTGTGGGATCTTTTGAGAAATCAGTTGCAGTTGGGACTACTAGGTCAGGAACTCTAAGAATTATACTCCCTGCTGGAAGTTATTCAGACAACATAGCGAGCATGAATTTGGACTTCAAGCCATGCGAGGACTGACTTATTGCTGTGAAACCCCATGGGAGGTTGTCTAACCATCCACTTAGCACCAAGATCAATTGTACATCTTAGGTGGGTCCCCAGCCTTGTGCAGCCCTCAAAACAGATGCTCAGATGTTCCAGGGTTTGGCAGAAACTTTCAGCGTAAAGCCAGTTTGGTATTCGCTTAACCAACCAGGGTCCCTGCTCTGATTGCATTTTTGGGATCTACAAAAAACTTTGTTTTATGCCAGTTCATCGATGCATTTAAAAACATTAAAATAATTTTTAGCTGATATTTTAGTTGTGTCAATCGGGGAGTTGTTTGAAAGATCAGAATTAATCTCACAGTGTCTCTACTTCCCTATGGATATCTCTCTGTGTTCCTTTTTCTATTTGATCAGCTTATTCTGTTTATTCAAAGTTTTTAGTCTTCCAGAATTCCAGCTTCTTGTGATTTAGACAGCTAAGGCTTCTTTGGTTCTGACACTATTTCAATTTCTGCTTTTACTGTTTTTTGCCCTGTTACTCCAATTCCCAAATGAAAATTAAGAAAGGGTCTAATTTTCAAGTTGAACCATTTAGGTTCATAGGTCATTGGTCATAGGTCATTGGGTCAGAATGTATGCTGAGTTCAGTCAGGTGTGGTCAGTGTGTGTGTGTATTGGGGTGGGGGAGTGGTAGGGCCATATGTTACAAAACATGGCCACCATTCCTTAACAAGGTTGTGGGCAGATGGTTTCCCATAGAAGACAGTGTGGGAGGGAACTATAAAACATTTCTAGTACAAAAACCTGTAAGAACAATACTCCTTTCTTCCGAGCCTTAAAAACAAACAAACAAACAAACAAACAAACAAACAAACAAACCAGTTGGATGGGATACCAGGCAGAGATGGTTTCTATCAAATTCTTCTTTAAAGTGAGAGTGGTGGCTATTGTGAGGTTATAACATGATATACAAAGTGGAGTCATGAGGACTTGGCATCAGTGCCAATGCCCTTAAAACCAACTCTTTGTTTATGACTTCGGAAGACCATGAAATTATTGCAGATACACATGAGAATCAAAATAGATTCACCAACAACAGTTTAGGAACTGTATTAGCAACTTTTATTAAGAAGTCTTTTTGAAATATTACCAAATGTCCAAGAGTTCACTTAAGATGCACATTTGTGTTTCTACATTAGTGCAATAATTGAATAAAATAAGGTATGGCACTGACCCCACCTCTCCCTTCAGCTGCTGCCACTTTGCAGCTAAACTTGCTGAAGCAGTATCTCTACTTTTCCACCTCCTATTTTCTCCTCAGGCCACTCTATTTTGTACCACAACCCTTAGCACTGCATGGAAACTTCATGGGAACAGGGATCTGGTCTGTTTTATTTCCTACTGTGGCTCCAGCGGTAAGGATAGTGCCTCACCCATAATAGGTTCTCAGTAGGAGTTTGTTAAAGAAATGAATGATTGAAATGAAATATTAGCCACACATTAAAATGATTATATTTATGAAGAGTTTTTAATGATATTGACCAAAGCCTGAATGGGGAAGAGGATAGAAAATTATATATTTAATGTAATCTTAGCTACCGAAATGCATGGAAAAAAGACTGGAAGGAAATATGTTAAAACATTAGTGGTGGTTCTCTGGAAATGGGATTATAAATGATGATTACTTCCTTTTTGTCTGTATTTTACTATTCTGTCAATGTTTAATAATGGATAGTTTTTATAATTAGACAGATGTTAAATCCAAGCAACAACATGAAGGATGTGTTGTAGTATTTCAGTGTACCTTAATTTCAATATCAAATAACAACTGGAAGCTAATGATGGAAGCTAATGTACTGAGTGAGACTGCATTTGGTAAGTATGGATGAATTGTTCTGATGATAATGCATTTTTGGTTACCTAATCATTTTCATTGTTTTAGCCTCAACCTTCCAACCAGATAGCAACCATCTTACCACAAGGCAGTAGTCATGACGGCAAACACTTACTGAATGGTAACTATGTGTGGCACATGCATTATCTCATTTAACCATCACACAAACCCTCTGAGGGAGATAATATTATTCCCAATTTTCAGATGAGAAAACTGAGGCATAGGGTGTATATGGAACTTCCCCAGGATTGCACTGCAAGTAGATGCTCCAGACCAAGTGTAGTTCTTAACCAGTGCTCTTGGAACCATGGCTTCAATCAGTTAGCACCCTCCAGAGTAGTTTATTCTATGTGCAGAAGCATGATACCAAACACACAGTCTATAAACTGTACCCGGAAACGTACTGTTGCGGAGATTTTCAGAGGCTGCTGCACACATTGCTGTAGGTATGTTGTTTTTTCACTGTGGTTGGCAGAAATGAAAAAAGAGTTCATGGTTGGTTTGGATCAGGCTGGGTATCAAGCTAAAATGAGAAGCACCCAGTGAAAATAATTTGGAGAGTTGTCATTGCTGAGAAATGTATAAAAGCAAAGTATGTTCCAGCTCAAAAATATACTTAAAAAATCTGCGCTGCACATGGATAAATGGAAGCCACATGGGCCGAACTGGGCCAGGACACCACATGTGGGCTGCTGGGGCGTGCAGATATGTGGGAGGACAGGTAGCCTAGCAGCAGTAGCCATGGCCCTTTGCGTCCATGGTCTCTGGGCGTGCCATTAGAAAAGAAGGTTTTTTTTTTTTTTTCTGGTTGATAAAGTTACATGCACATGGTAAAAAGAAAAAAAAGTATGAAAGAGAATGCATTAAAACATCATCCCCCACCCACAACCCTCATTTCCTCTTCCCAAAGGCAACCATTGTTACCAATTTCTTGAGTGTTCTTCCAGAAATATTTATGCATAAAAGTATATATTTAGTATTTGTGTATATGCTGTTCGAAACACACACAAATGGTATCAAATTACACCCACCTCCCTTTTCTCCCCTTAATACATCTTGGCAGAACTATCGTACGTAGTTATGCACAAGGCACTTGGCTGAGGGGAGAGTGGGCGCTGAAATTCAATAAACTGTGTTCTTTGGCAGGAGGCTGGGTCTGCCTGGAAGGGGCCCCTTTTCTTAATTTGCACAAAGGTATCATCTTGGGCTCTAGAGTTTGTCCCGATGAGCACATACAGATTTATTTTATTCTTTTTCACCATCGCAGGGTATTATGTTCCAGTGGATGAACAGTACTTTATCAAGTTTCCTCTTGGTGGACATTTGGATTCTTTCTAATCTTTTGCTCTTAGAAAAAATGCTGTTAGAAATTTCCTTATCTAAACATTTTTGTGCACCTGTGTGAGCACATTTGAGGAGTAAGTTTGGGTATGCCATTTTTGAGATTCTGAAACGTTTGGTTTCAAATGAGAAACAAAATACATTGATTTAAAAATCCTGAACTCTAGAGGTATTTCTTCTTTAATTTTTGTAAACAATATTTCAAATTTTCATTCATTATCAGCCTTGATAATTGACTTCCAGCTGCCACAGGAAATGCTTGCTTTCTTCTCTAATCATCCACAGCAGGTGCCTCTCCTCTCTTAAGCTGTCCTCACCACTCCCAGAATTATCCCTGTCAGCAGGGTCCTAGACTGGAGTAGTGTTCTTTCTTGGTCTTGAGGAGGTTCTTATGCACTGAAGTTTGGAGGAATCAAAATTCCTCACCTGATTTCCACAGGAGGGAGGGTATACTTTATTCTCACATCTCTGGGGCCTCAGCTTTCCTGCTATTAAATATCAATAAATCTTCTGACTCTTCAAAGTGCAGACAGTATAAGGTTAAAGTAAAGGGATTTTAGTGACAAAATTTTTATTCTTAGAGGCAATATTGTGTAGTAAACAGGGGAGGGCCTTTAGAACCAAAAGAATAAGAACTAGAATTCTAGATCTGTCATGCTGGATAATGAAAGCATATAAAGCAATTTGCACATAGCCAGTAATCAGAATTAATATTGATGATGATGGTAATGATGATGATGATAGTGGGGATGATGAGGATGATGATAGCAAGGTAGTAAGTGTAAACGAATAAGGAAACAGATGTGTCCTGGGGACTATGCTGGGTGTTCTCTAGAAATTAACTGATGGTCACCCTCTATGGTAAGCATCATACCTCCATGGTAAAGACACAGCCAGAGAGGTGAAAAAACTCGTTCAAGGACTTGCAGCTACTAAGGAGTAGGGCTAATACATAAGCCACACTTTTCTGCACTCAAGAGTGTTTCTTTCCTAGGTATGTATAATAAAACACATGTTCCTTTCCTAGGTATATATAATAAAAATTTTTTAGCCATATTTTAATGGTATTCTGAGCCATGAGTTATATAAGTTCATTCTTTCTGCTTTCTGAAGACCATTTCTTTTCAGCCAATCAGCATATAGCATTTGAATTTTAAGAGTAGCTTTAAATTTCAATAACAATAGAAAAGATGGCTTGTTAGGATGACAGGTTTACTAATGAGGTTTGGGTATCTGAAGAATTAATAAAGATGTGCTCATGGAGAAACCTTTGAACTGCAATTCGATAAAAACATTGTCATGATGAAGTGCTTTGCTGCTCCTCAATGTAGACTTGAATATTTTACTGTCCTTTATTTATTTTTCTCAGTATGTACTTCAACCCCAGAGAAACTTTTCTATTTTCTTTATCCTCTGTATTCATCGTTCCACCTATGAAACATCGGATTCCTAATTTCTTTCTCCTTTGCTAAGCTGGAATCTAGACAGCTTATTTCTCTTATCTCCTTCTAACTCCATGGTGGTAGATTTTCCTGTTTCTTATCTCTTTTTTGAGAAATATGACTTGGAGGATACTTTTTAAAGTAGGAGGGAAGAAGATAAAGCAGTCTTGAGGGAAATGCAGCCGCGAAGTTTTGCCTCTTTGCAAAGCTGCACGTATAGGCAGCTGCACACTTGACAGTGGCCTTTCCTCTGGACTGGATCATCCGTCATCATGTCCTTACAATGTTTGAGGGAATCGCTTGGGCAGTGCTGCTATTCTGAACTTGTTCTTATTTATTCTTTCTGAGGAGTAGCTTCTTTTCAGATGGATCTACCCGTGTTGGGCTTAAGAACGAACATTGGGGACGCCTGGGTGGCGCAGTCGTTAAGCATCTGCTTTCGGCTCAGGGCGTGATCCCAGCGTTCTGGGATCGATCCCCACATCAGGCTCCTCTGCTAGGAGCCTGCTTCTTCCTCTCCCACTCCCCCTGCTTGTGTTCCCTCTCTCACTGGCTGTCTCTGTCAAATAAATAAAATAAAATCTTTAAAAAAAAAAAGAATGAACATTCGATCTTCTTAAAAAATTTTTTTTTAAGATTTTATTTATTTGAGAGAGAGAGAGTGCACGCACGAGC
>NW_024423675.1:1649763-1780010 GCF_017311325.1 Ursus maritimus
GGGAAGGGTAGCGGGAGAAACAGGCTCCCCGCTGAGCAGGGAGCCAGATGTGGGCTCCATCCCAGGGTCCTGGGATCATGACCTTAGCTGAAGGCAGACACTGCCTAACGGACTGAGCCACCCAGGCACCCCACATTTAACCTTTTTGTGCTTTCTACTGTGAAAGTTTAAATTTCAGTGTGACTTACTGCCATTTAAACTCTGCATGAAAGTTATTTACATCCATCCAAGAAACATTTACAGCATGCCTCCTGTGTATGGAGCATCAGGTGAGGTGGGTGTGATGGGTACAGCAATGATATTAGCCTATTTTTTTTTTTTAAAGATTTTATTTATTTATTCGACAGAGATAGAGACAGCCAGCGAGAGAGGGAACACAAGCAGGGGGAGTGGGAGAGGAAGAAGCAGGCTCACAGCAGAGGAGCCTGATGTGGGGCTCGATCCCAGAACGCCAGGATCACGCCCTGAGCCGAAGGCAGACGCTTAACCGCTGTGCCACTCAGGCGCCCCCGATATTAGCCTATTTTGAATAGGGTTGCCAGATAAAATTGAGGATGCTTAGTTGAATTCAAATTTCAGATGTAAAACAAGTGATTTTTTTAAGTATAAGGATGTCCCATGCAAAATTTGGGACATACATATATTAAAAAATTATTTGCTATTATTAAAAAGGAGATAACATGCCCCAAATGGAGTCACTTGTGCTAAGCCCACATCACCAAATTGAGACTTAATACCTAATTGTATTAGGTATTACCTAATTGTAGTTTCAGCCTGTCCAAGAAGTGTAATCTTAACCACTCAATCTGGAATTATCTGATCAGCACCAGTGAGGTCTCTCATCTGATAGACACCTGCCATCCCTTAAAGGAAGGTGACCTTGCTTGAAAGAATCTAGTCTTTGCCTATTCTGCCCCCTTTGGCTTATTAAAATCTTTCATTTTGTACAGCTCTTTAGAGCTCCTTTCTATTTGCTGGATGGGATGCTGCCCAATTCATGAGTCATTGAATAAAGTTGGTAAGATCTTCAAAATTTACTCTGTTGAATTTTGTTTTTTAACACTTTATCTGAAATTTAAATTTAACTGACACCCTATATTTTAATTCGTTATAATCTAATCTTAATTGTGGGAGATTAACATATAAATAATCACATGACAGTGGGGTAAATGCTATGATAGGGGTGCTCTACAGTATTCCAGCTGTTACCTCTGTGGTATTTGCAGAGAAGAAAATCTGGCAGGGAATGAAGAGGCAGCCTGACAAAAGGATATGTCTCCAGTCTGATGGGTCAGAGAGCTAGGTTTGTGATAGTCTGGTGTTTGAGAGATGGGGAAAAAAAATCAAACAGCTTTTTGAAAACACTGAGCAATCCAATATATAGATTAATTAAAATCCTTTCTGTTCCAGCTCCCACCCCCAGTGACAATCCTTAAGAGAACCATTGGTGTTGACATTTTAGGTGCCTACTGGATCACGTATTTATTTGGCAGTTCGGTTTCCATGTCCTTCTGTCTCTAGCTATCAAAAGGATGGTGAACAAATATTTATTTGTTCAATAAGTTTAGTGCTGAAAATACTGTATTCTGGTAATCTAGGAAGGATGGGAGAAAAGGTACGGGACAAAGTGTATAAAATAATCAAACAGCTTCCTGGTCACGATCAGTCTGTTGTGTATATGTGTGCGTGGAGGGCGAGAGCAGAGGGAGTTGGGGTGGAAGTAGGGGTTGGAGCTGGGAGAACCAAGAACCAAATATTAAAGAGCCATGTTATTTCAAACAATGTTAAAAAGAATCAAAGTACTTTATAAGCAAAGACCTGGATTTTTGGGGGCAGGATTTTGCCTCGATATAAGTGTTAAGGCAGTGAAGTAGGTTTTATCCAGCAAAGTTTCCTGGAGAAAATGACTGAGTTTGGTCTTAAAGGTCTGGAATTTGAGTGGGTGTAAAGGAGGGAAAAAAAAAGGCACAGCCTACAGGGAAAATAACATATTCAATGGCGTATTTCAGTACACTCTGTGCAGGGATGTGTGTGTGTGTGTGTGTGTGTGTGTGTGTGGTGTGTGTGTGTGTGTGTGTAGTATCAACAGGGCTGGTTGGCATGAAGGTGAGAGGGTGAGGAGGTCCAAGATGACTCCCAGACTTGGAAGTGGAAAGGTTATTTGTTAACTGATTAGATTTCAGACTTTCAAGGAGAAAGCTAAAGGAATTCATCTTACCAAACAGGAAAACTGATAAATGAAGATTTCTGGGGCATGTTGGTAAAAGTAGGGCAAAGCTGTGGTTTGAGATAGTATCTTGGATAATTCAAGAGCTGTCCCACTTTTAATTGAATTACTCAGGAACTCAGAAAATTGCTTCACAGAAGTTGTGTTCTTACAATCATATTCTGCCAGAGGCTTCCAGCAGGTGGTATATTAGGAAAATATTTACATAGAAGAAGATAAAGACTCATTTTATTTTTCTCCTAATCCACGTTATACCTTAACTGCTTTATGGAAAAATCCTTTTTTGCTTGGCCCTCTTCCTTGCATGGAAACACAGATCATGACCACTGGAAAATTTAACTGCAGTCTTCTGCTACAGCAGGAAAGTACGTTATTTCTTGGGTTGGGAGTTTTATTAAAGATTTCTGCAGAGGCTGAATATCTTTATCTAAAATTCACAGAAAAGCCTCAGGCCAAGATCCTAAAAAATGAGAATTATTTACTTGGAATCTTTTTAGTTCACTGTCTGTTGCTGCTTTTCTTTCTCTTTTCCTATCTCACTAATTATTTTAGTGTGGCTTTGTATTGTCACAATAATTTCTAGCAGTCTACTACTTTTAACCATCCTTAATTCAATACGGAAAGGGAAAGTGTTTGATTTTTTCTCTTTGTGGAAATCAGGAAGGGTAGGAGATTTACCTCTGAATATTTTTTTCCCCTGAATTAAGAAGGAACAATCGTCCTGAATTCTCAGGAGTAGATAATGTGGAAAATCCACTCGAAGGAATGTTTCAATGGAGGTGTGTTCTCTGCACGTTGATTTCACTTCTTGTAGGTTATCTTTCTTGTGAAACCACAGACCTTGCAAGGGTCTCCAGAGGACGTCTAGGAATGGCTTGATGCCTCAGGCAGGCACAGATTCTAAGTGTGATGTGAGGTTACGTTCTGGGCCTGAACAACCATTCCAAGAAGGTCTCTATATTTCATAAATTTAAAAAGTTCTATTAGAGACAGCCTGCTAACTTTTGTGGTTGACATTTATAGCCAGTTACTAAATCATCCTTAAAAGCTCATCACAGATCCATTTGTAGAGATGTATGTTATTCAACAGGGTGCTCGCTTTAACCGCATTCTACTTTCACACTTAAAATACATAAAAATATGCACCCACTTTTCCAAAGGTTTGCATCTCTATTAGAGTTAAATTACACACATCCATTTTTCTATAGCGTTCTTTGGTAGTCTTAGTGTTTAATACTAAACTCGTATTTACGTAGGTAAAATGCATGTGAAGTGGTAACCACTGTTAATTCAAGCTTAAAAGCACTTTGTTTGACAGATGCAAATAACTGAGGAGAAATGGTTTGGGGGGATTGTATTACCCACATAATGTCTTTAAATCTTCTTTTTTCATAAGGAAATATAGTTGACCCTTGAGCAACTGACCCCCACATGTTTAAGAATCCATGTATAACTTTTGACTCCCTCCAGCCGACCAATAACATAAATGGTTGATTAATACATATTTTGTATGTTATATGTATTGTGTGTTTATATTGTTTTTACAATAAAGAAAGCTAGAGAAAAGGAATGGTCATCAAGAAAATCATGAAGAAGAGAAAATGCATTTATAGTATTGTCCTGTATTTATAAAAAAAATCGTCATGTAAGTGGACCCACACAGTTCAAACCCATGTTGTTCAAGGGTCAGCTGGAGTTCCCTGTGTCTAGTCTGATGTTAGAAAGAAATGATAAAGTTGGCCTCCAGCATTTTTAGCTTCTTCTCTTCTTGAGACTTCCTTCAACTTGCTTTTTTTTTTTTTTAAAGATTTTATTTATTTATTTGAGAGAGAGAGAGCATGAGCAGGGGGAGGAACAGAGGGAGAGGGACAAGCAGACTCCCCGTTCAGCAGGGAGCCTGACATGGGGCTCCATCCCAGGACCCTGCGATCATGACCTAAACCAAAGGCAGATGCTTAACTGACTGAGCCACCCAGCTACCCCTCTCCCTTCTGCTTTCAAGTGTCCTGTGCCCCAGGGTCCTCTGTATTCCAGTTTTCAAATTAGTCCCTGAAAAGGGTCCTGACAGCAATTATTTACTGCATAGTGTGAATAAAGTGAAAATCCGAGGCTGCTTTAAGGGGCTATTGCATTTCAAGCCTTTCTGATCGTAGAACATGTTTAGGCATTTCTGGTGTCTTTGAGCAAGTGAGAGAGATGCTCTGGGGCTGGGGGTCCTTGTAACCTCATTCTACAACTAGCCTTGCTTTCTCTTTTCTTTTCTGCTACCCGAGGTGAGGAAGGGAAAACTATTGTGGAGTCCTGTTTACTAGCTCTAAGAATCTCAAAGCTCTTTCTTGTTCTGTAATAACAATCTGTTGTGCATATTGTTTACTAGATGACAGATGATAGGCCCACTTCACCTATGTTAATGCAGTTGATTCATGATGATCCCATGGGGGATAATTATGATCACCCTGTATACAGATGAGGAGACTGAGGCGTGACAAGGCTGAGTTACTTGTCTGAGCCAAGTCTGTGGAGCTACCAAGTGGGTGGAGGTTCAATCGTGCACTTTGCATAGGTGCCCCTCTAGTAGCTAACTACTTGGATACCTTCAGTTTTTGCTCGGAAGTGTTATTTTTATTACGTTGCATGGTTTCCACCATTTATCAAAATGTTTTTCACCCAAACTAAATATCATCTTTTAATGATATCTAGTCTCAGTATCATTGATTGTTTTTTTTCTTTTTCTCCTTCAGAAGCCTATGTTCTGTTAACCGGAGACATGACATATTTAAAATTTTAACTTTTCAGGAAAGACATTTCATACCCCACTAATTGTGGCCCATAATGACACTTTCTGCCCAGTCTTTTCTTGGTACCTCTGGTTTTGCTTTATGTTTCCAAATCTTATATAGTAGACTTTGTAGATGTTCTAGTAATGGGATTGTGTGTGTGTGTGTGTGTGTGTGTAAAACACACCAAACAGGTAGTCATTTGTCATTTTACAGAAGCAAAGATTTGAGTTTCAAAGACTGAGGGCTGGTATCTGGAACCAGTCATGGAACGAGTGCCTGTCCTGTCTTATACCATATCTCAGTGGCACTTTGTTTCTCTCTAAAATGGTATTTGCAGATTTGGAAATTTGAGAAGTTCTCAATCATCATTTCTCATTAACACCACAAGGCATTGTACTGAGATCATAGTTTTCAAGTGTATTCTGGTTTTGTTGGACTACTTTTTCTAGTGGTTTACAGTGGCTTTTTTGTTGTTGTTTTGTTCTAAGTAAACTTTTATAGTAGTGTATTGATCTGCTCAGGCTGCTATAAGAAAATACCATAGATTGGTAGCTTAATTGACAGACATTGATTTCTTATATCTCCGGAGGCTGGGAGATCCAAGAAAAAGGTGATGCCCATTTAGTTCCTGTGAGAGTCCTCCTCCTTGTTTGCAAATAGCAAGCCACCTCACTGTGTGTCCTTACGTGGCAAAGGGAGAGAGATCTCTGGTATTTCTTCTTGTAAGGGCACTAATCCCATCATAAGGGCCATACTCACAGGACCTCATCTAAACCTAATTACCTCCCAGAGGCCCTGTCTCCAAATACCATCACATTAGGGGTGAGGCCTCAACATAATGAATTTTGGGGAATACAATTCAGTTTATAGCATATAGCATACAATACTATCATAAGTATATACTTATAAGTATTAAACTATAAATGCATAACTCAAAATATTTTCACAAAATTAATAGAGCTGTGTAACCAGTGTCTGAATCAAGACACAAAATATTATCAGCATTCAGAAGCCCCTTCCTACTCCTGCCTCAAGGGTAGCCCTATCCTGACCTCTCATACTATTGCTTTATTTTGCCTACTTTTGAATTTTTGAATGCTCTGTGAATATTCATAGTAGCATTCTTCACAATAGCTTAAAACTTGAAGTAACTTGGTAAACATATGTACCCATTTCTGTTGGCTGTAAACCTGGAGGTGGCATTACTGAGACATCCAGTATATGTATGTTCAGTTTTACGAGATACTGCCAAAGAGTTCTCTAAATTGGTTGAACCATTTTACTTCCCCATCAGCTTGCTCCTCACCTTCACCAACATGTCATATTGTCAGTCTTTTTTATTTTAACCATTCTGGTAGTACATAATGATACCATACATCATTTTAACTTGTGCTTCCCTGATGACTAATAAAATTGAGCTTTTCTTCTTCCTTTTATTATACTTGTTTTTAATTAGGATTTCATGACTTTTAAGCAGCCCCATTCAACTGCGACTGGCATTTGGATATATGTTGGTTATTGGAGTGGTCTCAGGAACAAGAGAGTAGGGGAAATAGGATACAGCCAGGCATGGAGCTAAGCAGGGCTGTGGCCAGCTGGAGGCCAGCTTTAACCTGATCTCATGAAGAGCTCCGCGGATGAATCGTACCACATAGCTGGTCCTGCCTTGAGGAAAGGAGGCCAGACTTTTGTATCTCACATCAGTCACTGGTTACAAGCTGCCCTGGGATGGATGAGTGGTATAATCTACTGGATAAGATTAGCTCCTATTCTGCAGAGGGCAGTTCTCCTGGGAGGAAGCCTCTGGAGCTATTAGTAACCAACATTCATGACAACGGTGGTGGGGTGTGTGTGTTCCAGGTAAAAGGGATCCAGGAGGGGCACTGTCAGCATCCATTATGTGATGACAACATAGAGTCACATGAGAGGTTTTTCATAATGCTGCTCCTATTCTTGGTCACCCTGGCCACTCTGGCTGTCGTACATGACTTTATAAGCTTGCTGCTCTTAAGATGATTTTTATAATTGTAAGGGAAAATATGGACAGCAAACATACTTGGATTTTTATTTTTTAATATTTTTCTTCTTGTGCTTAAGTAAGAATTGTCATCCTGCAGCAAAGTATAGAAAATATGGCAACTTCCTTTGTCAATTTTGTTTCCTATTCTCCATAAGAGAAACAATGACTTCAAGTATTGAATTATAGATCCTCAGGCTGTAGTGAAATCTTAATGTGTTTTACTCAAAACTTCATTTGCAGATGATTCTGTCTTATGCTTCTTGTAATAATATTGCTTGTGGGGGATGTTCCCTTGCTTAGGACTTTCACTGAGAAATATGATGTTCTGGAAATTATTGAACTGGTTGTCATTGGTTACTTGGCTTTATTAAATAAAACAGCCTCTTCTAAACTATGTTCTGTGGAACATTAGTACCTTTTGTGTTCTTTAGAAAATAAGTTCTATGGTCAAATAATTTTAGAGGTGCTCTATTTACTCTGTTCCCCTCTAGGAGATTCACAGAGCATTTTGGCCTATTGAAGGCTTTAAATATCCTGAAGGAAGGAAAATTGCTTACCTTCGTTTAACCTATTGTTTCTCAAGCCTGTTTGCTCATGAAGGAGCCACTTAACATGGCTGGCTCCTTCCTTTTCATTTTTTCAGAATATATGTTAACATCTTACAGAACAAATGTTCCATAGAATGCACTTCGGGGAATACTGAAATAAAACTTTATTCCTCATCATGTATTATCAGTGCCCCGGTAAGCAGCAGAGAACTGGTTGCACTCTTATATTTTGTAAACCAGCTGTGATACTCGATCTGCATGCAAGGCAAGTGCAGAGTAGGTTTGAGGGTCAGCGTAGTCTCTGGAGAACAAGGACAGGTTATTTGTTTTCCATACTGAAGGGGCCATAAAAACAGTAACATATTTAATGAAGCCTCACCGTGGATATATTACTCTCCATAAAACATTTTATTTAGCCTAACCTACAATTACTTAATGGACAGTGAGTTTCACAAACAGCTAGTCCCCAGCCTCAAATGTTTATTAAGCGTCTCTTCTTTTGGACTGACTTTGCCAGGGAGAGTCATGCAAGATTAAAAAGCTAGAATATTAAAAATTCAGCCAGACACACCAGGGCTTCCCTGCTGATAACCATGGTGTAATGTTTCTGAATTCATATGGATTCCCATGTTCTCAGTCAAAGATACCCTCCCATTTCCCAACACACTTTCATTTAAAAATGATTTGGATTCTCATGGGTATGTGGCATTTCCTTTTTGCATAAGACAGACCCTCTGTGAGTTGTATTTTTCTAAGGAATTTTGAATTGTAAAAGACAGAAATGAATGAATATTTATTTACAGGAAAAAGAGTGAATCCTTACATTTTGTACAGCACTTTGATGTTTACAGAGAACTCCCCTCCTCTCTCAACTATCTCCTTCACTCTTACAAAAATCCTGTAAGAATGGCAATATTACTGCACCACACAAGTGGCCAAGGACTCTTGGAAGGCTGGCCAGAGCAGCCTTACAGAATTCAGCTTTAGTTGCCGTTCGTGTTGACCATTATTCTAAGTGACAGACTCCCCTGGGTTTGTTTTCTTGCAACAAAGAAAGAATTTTAGAAGGAAACCAAGGAAGATTTTTTTTCACATTAGCTCTGACTTTCTTCATGATTAATTATGAACCAGTTTATCATCTAGACTAAGCCAGAAGTTTACCACTTCCTAATCCATTGCTTAGCAATAGTCTCTTCTTGGCTCATGAGAGGTGGTAAGATTCTGGGGTACATGTGTGAGGGTATGTGGGTGCAGAGTATAGAAGGTGGTGGAGGATGAAATAGTCAGAGGCTGTATTTAGACAGAGTCCTGTATTCTCTGATGAGGAATGTGGATTTTCTCTAATAGGAAGCTGGAAGTGTCTAGGATCTTGGATACCTTGGGCGGGGTAGAAGAGAGTCTGATAACACAGATACCAGTGAAGAGGCCAATATATGAATAGAGTACACATTTTGAGGCCTGGGAAATGGATATGACTGAGGCAATGGAGAGGATTCCTAAGGTACGACTGATTGGTCTGGATGGTAAGGGAGATACAGGAACTAAGGGTATATGTGAGGTTTCTAACATGAGTGGACTTCAATGCTATTGTCAAAGAAAAGAATATGGGGGAGAGAACTGGGTTGGTAAGGTGGGGGTGGGGAAGAATAAAAAAGATAGAAGTCACTTTAGGGCTTGATAGGTTTGAAATGAAATGTTTAGAAAGCAGCTTGAAATATCAGTCCACATTGTAGGGGAAGGAAGCAAAACTTGAGATTTAGATCTAGAATTCAACACGGGATAAAGCCCTGTGCATAGAGAAGGGCATCCAGGAAGAGTGTGGTTCTAGTCAGCCCACACAACTCAGGTATGTTAGAGATGTCGTATGTTATCATCCATAAGTCAGCTTCACTTCATACTGAGCATCCCTTCATTTAGTCTGGGGAAAAGTTTAACTTCATTTGTTTGAGTTTCCCTTCCTCTTATGCAATGCTAAGGCATCAGGATGCAGAGTGGTTATCTGGTCCTTGGTCATCTTTCCTGGTAGGTTACTGCTAAGGCTGCCACCCTTCCTATCAGATCCCTTTTTCTCTCTTATGGCTATGCCATGTGATGCTGCCTGGGGTTTTGTCTGCCTAGCCTAAACTCCACCCAGCCCTTCCATCTGGAGTTTTGCTATCAACATTATGGGATCATGGGGAAGCATGGCTGCTCTGGGACCCTTTGGTATCTCTCTTCCTTCGTCTCCTACTTTTACCCTAGGGATATTTCTTTCTAGGGCAGAGAAGAAAGGAAGGGTGAAGCCCCCTCCTTACTGCTTTTCACACTCTCTCTCATCTTTTCTCCAAACCACCGAGTTCCATTAAAGGCTTAAACATGTTTTTTTGGGGGGAAAAAAAGCCAGAAGGACTTGCTGGTTATTTCTGGTTTCAGCCCTGATGCTTGCCTTCTGGAAGTCATGGCATATCAAGACTGCTACCAGTCTGAAATGGAGGAAGGAAACAAACAAATACAGAGAGAAAAAACATTAATATCTGAAAATATCATCTAGCCACAGTGTTAAAGTACAAAGAGAAAACACGCAGGCCTGTGGGCTCCAGAGTAAAGAGCCAAGAGAGAACAGAAAGATGGCATCCAGGGAAGAAGCCAGAAAGCTTCTAGAGGATGCAGCAAAATACCGCTCTCAGGATGCCAAGACAAGGCACTGTCCCAGCTGTGATGATAGCTAGATATTCCAGAGGAGGGAGGTAGGTTCAGAGCCCAGTATATTCACAGCCCAGCCTGTGGTTGGGAAGAGGCATCAGTCAGCGGTTCCAATGGAGCTGCTTTCACCTTGTGCATCTTTACGTCATGCTGCTTACAGTGTTATCCTGCTCTCTGTTGCTCTGATGGCTTCCTTCCCTGGACTCTAAGTTCTTTGAGGGCAGGGCAGTGCTGTTTACATTCTTGTATCCTCAGCCCTTAGCACGATGTCTGACACACTGTAGATTCCTTATTTAGATTTAGTGAGTGAATAAGAGCCAAAGTTTTCTAAAAGAGTCATTATTTTATATGTCCAGCAATAGGGCTGAAATAATTCAAGGGCTCAGAGTAATTTCCCTCTAATGCTGTGTTTGACCAAAGCAGGAGATCTGGGTTCTGTGCTGGTAGGTCTAGCAAATTGGTTTCCTTATTTCTAGTGATGATGGTTAGTACCATTGGTAGCTGTTTGTTTAGGTCCAGTGGAATGAAAGATAGGGTTTAGACATTTGCTATTTTTACCCCTTCATTTGTACCCTAATGTAAACATTGATGTCATTATATATTTAAGAAAAATTTTAAATGTGGATGCAACTCAGAAACAAGTCAGTTCATAACAGATCTATATACTCTGTGCACACGGCACTGAGAGAAATTGGCCTACAAAGGGAAAAGGTACAAATATAGATTTTATTTTTTAAAAAGTTTCTCCACGTAGCAGAGGAGGATAAACAAGTAAAGAACTAGCTGTAATTCAGGGCGCCTGCGTGGCTCGGCTGGTTAACCATCTGCCTTCAGCTCAGGTCATGATCCCAGAGTTCTGGGATGGAGCCCCATGTAAAGCTCCCTGCTCAGTGGGGAGTCTGCTTCTCCCTCCCCTCCCCCCTCATGCTCTCTCTTTCTCAAATAAATAAATAAAATCTTAAAAAACAGAAATAGCTATAGTTCATGAAAAAATAAAAATGCAAGTGTTGAAAAAATAAGGAAATAAAAAAGAGAGGGAATTTCCCAATTCTCTTAGGTATCCCAAATAAAAGTTATTTCAATGAATCTTGCAAAGTAGAAAGACACTTAATTTCTATAGTATACTTACCTTTTGCAAAAAAAAACCGCACAAACCTTCAAAGCACAAAACAATAAAATCTAAAGGCAGGGTCTAGATTATGCCAATGGTTTATTTCTCAGGAAAGAAGAAAGGTGTAAGGAGGGTAGAGAAGATTATTGAAGAAGAGCCAGGACTCACTGTTTCCATTTATGGGAAAAGTGTATGATTTTTGCCAAGGAATTACTGACTCCTTTTTTAGCTTCTAAATCCAAGTTGCAGAGGTACATGGTTTGGAACCGTTTTAGCTGTGTTTCAAGTTGCTCAGGGACCCTTAGGTGAAAGGTGGTGTGTAAATCCAAATAAATATTCTTGTTATTTCATTATTGTTGTGATGAGTTATGTTGTCAGGAATACAGGCTTTTGGAATCAGACTGGGAGCAAGAAGGGGTTGTGTAGTCAACTAAAGATTGTATTTCACAGCTGTAAGCGCCCAAAAGAACTTCTGGCAGAAGATCATCAACTGTAAATTTACAGCCTGCACAGGCGTCCAAGCTTTGTTAAAAAAATCTTCTGAAAATATGTTATTTTAAATGTCTGGCTTCTATTAGACTCTTATTTATGTGTTTTTACCA
This sequence comes from Ursus maritimus, assembly GCF_017311325.1. Taxonomy (NCBI): domain Eukaryota; kingdom Metazoa; phylum Chordata; class Mammalia; order Carnivora; family Ursidae; genus Ursus; species Ursus maritimus. Next base: position 1,661,734 of record NW_024423675.1, read on the forward strand.
TGCGGGGGGTTGCAGAAGGGGCTGAAAAAGAAGGAGAGGATATCAAAAACACTTTGAAGGACCTGTAAAATTTTCTGTTTGTTTGTTTTTTTCCCCCCTAATAAGCCCCTTTTCAGGTTCCTTATGAAACTAGCCATTTGAGTTGAAACATAAGTGAAGTCATATTTATTGAGTACCAGCTTATTTATTGGGCTAGGACTGGTGCTTTGGGGACAATAGAATAGATGTCTAAGGTGGATCCTTGCTGTTCTAGAATGTCCAGCTGGAGGAAAAGGATCAACCTATGAAAGACAACAGGGAATTTTCCTTAGGAGAGGCTGTATCATTGAATGACGGGATGTGTGGCTTGGAGTATCTGGGCTGGAAAGGGCAGGTTAGGGGTTCAAATGAGGTCTCTGAGAGGCCCTGCTGTTAGAGAAATGGAAATGGTCCTCAAGGGGAAAATTCCCCTTATGCATGGTAACAGCAGAACCACCAGAGGAAGGGAAGAGGCACAGAAATGCTGCTTTGCCTCTCAGGAGGTGATGGGAGCTTCCTCCTTGGTACCCAAGCATCAAGATCATGCCTTGGCTTTGACTCCTCAAGGTGAGGGTGTGTCCAGGGGCCAAGATGAAGGGTCTGGCCATGGAGAAAAGCAGACACTATAGCTGAGAGCTCATTTCACCGGGGTCCCTTGTTCTTCCTAGGCTGTGGAACTCAGACTGTGGAGCCGGCAGCCATGGACTTGCCCCCTTGTCACGGCCCCTTTCTCAGACTTAGTGGAACTGTCTGAGGGGTGACAGCTCATGAGTGGTTTCCTGAAAGTTTTTTGGGGGGTGTGGGCAGTTGCTTAGCTTTATGTTCTCTCTGATTGGTATTATTCGGGAAGACTGCCCATGGCAAGAGCACTCCAAGCTGGTCAGGTAAAACTCTGTGCCAGAGCCAGATGCCTGAGCCAGCACATTTGTACCTCATTCAGGAAGATTTGCTTTTTCAGGTCACCAGCCCAGGAGGGCAACAGGGCTATAGAAACAGAAAGGTACTGAACTTGCCGGTGTCACTCCATCTGCTCACACAGCCTATTGGATGGCTGCAAATCCCCCAAGGGAATTTGGAGAGTCCTCAGGAGGTACCTGACATGTGCCTCGTGAGCAAGATCAGCCGGCACTCAGTTTACACATTTCAGACTCCTGCCCTGCTCTGATGAGTCTCTGAAGGCACGTCCGTTTCTTCTAGTACCTTGTGTTCCTCTGGATGCTGCTCCAATGTGCTGGAACTCTACAGGGGCCCAGATGGGGAAGGGTCGTGCCAGGGATTTCCCCATTTTCAGGACACATTCTGTTAGTGGGATTCCAAGACTGAATTGTCTTTGGGCTGAGTGCCCCTACATAGTTCTTAGTGAATTAGTCTGTGTTTTTTGCTTATACAGTTGACCCTTGAACAATGTGGGGGTTAGGGGCACTGGTTCCCTCACCTACTCTTCTGTGCACTTGAAAATCTGTTGTTGAACTTTTGCCTCCCCCACAACTTAGCTGCTCATTGCCTGCAAGCTTTACTGATAGCATAGTCAGTTAACACGTTGTGTATGTTATATGTATTATATACTGTGTTTTTACAACAGAGTAAGCTAGAGAAAAGCAAATGTTATTAAGAAAACCATAAGGAAGAGAAAACACATTTACAGTACTGTATTGTATTTATTGACAAACTTCCATGTGTAAGTGGATGACCTGTGCAGTTCAAACCCATGTTGTTCAAGGGTCAGCTGCACTTCCCTTTTCCATAACCCTTAGGCAGGAGTTCAGTGGGGATTTGGGGTGTGCTATGCATGAACTGGGCTCTCCTTGCCTTCTGAGGACTAAGGCTCTACCACTGGGTCCAACTGACTCTGTCTGGCTCTGTTTTCATTGGGATGCCCTACCCAGGAGACTCCTCACCTCCTTATCCACCTAGTTCACTAGTCAGCCCCTTTGAGAAAGACATAGCTGGGAACTCACTTTTCTTTCTGAGAGAGAGAGAGAGAGAGTGAGAGATAACCAGGGCTACATTTATTTTTGAAAATTATTTAAAAATTAATATTTCAATTAAAGTAATATTTACATTAAGACTTAAAATGAAAAAATATAGTCATCTACTCCATCCCATTCAATCCCAAATCCTAGCCTCAGAGATGACCATTGTCACCTAACTAAATATGTTCATGTCCCACAATTTGTGTGTGTAATTGCATTTATTTTATTTATTTTTAGAGAGATATAATTGACATATAACATTGTTATATAGTGTTATATAGTGATTTGATATTTGTATAAATTGTGAAATGATCACTTCAATAAGTCTGGTTACCAACTGTCACCGTACGAGGTTACAAAAAAATCTTTTTCTTGTCATTAGGACTTTTAAGATTTACTCTTTTGATGACTTTCAAGTATGCACTAAAGTATTATTGACTATAGTCACCATGCTGTATATTACATCCCTCTGGCTTTATTTTATTTTATTTTATTTTATTTTATTTTAAGATTTTATTTATTTGAGAGAGAGAGAGAGAGAGCACAAGCAGGGTGAGCAGGAGAGGGAAAAGCAGGCTCCCCGCTGAGCAGGGAGTCTGATGTGGGGCTCGATCCTAGGACCCTGGGATCATGACCTGAGCTGAAGGCAGGTGTAACCGACTGAGCCACCCAGGTGCCCCAGCTATTTTTTTTTTTTTAAAGATTTTATTTATTTATTTCACATGACAGAGACAGCCAGTGAGAGAGGGAACAGAAGCAGGGGGAGTGGGAGAGGAAGAAGCAGGCTCCTAGCAGAGGAGCCTGATGTGGGGCTCGATCCCAGAATGCTGGGATCACGCCCTGAGCCAAAGGCAGATGCTTAACGACTGCGCCCCCCAGGCGCCCCCCAGCTATTTGTTTTATAATTAGACATTTGCACCTCTTGACCCCTTTCACTGATTTTGCTCATTTCCTGACCCCTCCCTTCTAGCAACCACTGTTCTCTTTATCTGTGTGTTTTGTTGGTTTTTTTTTTGTTTGCTTGTTCATTTGTTTGTTTTTAGATTCCACATGTAAGTAAAATCATATGGTCTTTCTCTGACTTATTTCACTTAGCATAATTCCCTCAAGGTCCATCCATTTTGTTGAAAATAGATTTCTTTTTTGTGGTTGAGTAGTATTCTAGTGTGTGTGTGTGTGTGTGTGTGTGTGTGTGTGTATCACATCTTTATCCATTCACCCATCCATGGGCACATAGATTGTTTTCATATCTTGGCTAATGTAAATAATGCTGCAATGCTGTTATCTTTGCCAACAGTTATTATTTCTTGTCTTTTTGATAGTAACCATTCTAAAGATGCAAGGCTATGGTTTTGATTGCATTTTCCTGATGATTACTGATGCTGAAGCATCTTTCCTCCCTCCCTCCTTCTCTCTCTCTCTTTCTTTTTTGTGCTCTATTATCTTTAGTTAAGTATAAAGACTTAACCACATCACCTAGAGACCATATTACCCACTGCTCTATTTGGCCACCAGTCTTTTGTCTCTCTCTTCAGCAGTGGTGAAGCAGATACCCTTTCTATGGGGAAGAGAAATCCATGGTTTGTTGCTTTTGCCAATAACAGAAATGTTGGAGAGCTGGGTGGCAGATCTGATGCCAGTGGCATCTTTCAGATGAACTAGATCAAAACAACCAGGGTGTCCCTTTCACACCAATATTCCCAGGTTAGCACCCTCAGGCATCATACACAGATTACCAGTATCAAACATGATGAAATCAGTAATCTTCCAAGTCTCCAAATCAATCTGAATGGTGTCATTCACCTTGATGAGGGGATCAGGATAGTGGATGGTGCAAGCATCATGGGTCACCAGATGAGGGATTCCTTTTGTCCCCACAAAGATCATTCTTACTTTGTACAACTTATACTTGGCCTCCTTAGGTGTAATCTGATGAATAGCAAAATGACCCTTTGTGTCATAGATCAGATGGAAGTTCTCCCCAGTCTTGTCAATGGTGATGACATTCATAAAATCAGCAGGGTAGGTTATATCAGTTCAGACCTTGCCATCAATCTTAATAAAACACTGCATACAGATCTTCTTGACCTCATCTCCTGTTAGGGCATACTTAAATCTGTTCCTTAGGAAAATGATGAGAGGGAGACATTCTCTCAGTTTTTGGGGACCAGTAGATGGATGAGCGGCAAACACACCAGTCAGTTTATCCATCATCCAGTGCTTTGGAGCTGGTACATGCTTTAGATGCTTCTTGGGACCATGAGTCATGACTGTGCTATGGCACGAAAAAGACTGTTGGGCATCTTTTCATGTGTTTGTTGGCCACTGTGTCTTCTTTGGAAAAATGTCTATTTAGATCCTCTGCTCATTTTTAAATTGGATTGTTTGTTATTTTGCTTTTGAGTTGTAGGAATTCTTTATATATTTTGAATATTAATCCCTTATTAGATATATGAATTGCAAATATTTTGTCCCATTTGGTATGTTGGCTTTTCATTTTCTTGATGGTTTCCTTTGCTGTGGAGAAGCTTTTTAATTTGATGTAGTCCCATTTGTTCATTTTTGCTTTTGTTGCTTTTGCTTTTGGAGTCAGATCCAAAAAATCATTGCCAAGACCATTGACCATGTTTTCTTTTAGGAAGTTTTTGGTTTCAGGTTTGGCTTTAAAGTTTTCAATTCCCTTTGAGTTAATATTTATGTGTGGTTTGAGATAGTATTTTAATTTCATTCTTCTGCATGTGGCTGTTTAGTTTTCCCAATACCATTTATTAAAAAGACTGTCTTTTCCCCATTGTATATTCTTGCCTCCTTTGTCATAAATTAATTGGCCATACATGTTTATTTCTGGGCTCTCTGTTCTATTCCATTAATCTATGTGCCTTTTTCATGTCAGTACCATACTGTTTTAATTGCTAAAGTTTTGTAGTATAGTTTGAAATCAGGGAGTATGGAATAAGTCAAGCAGAGAAAGACAATTATATGGTTTCACTCATTTATGGAACATAAGAAATAGGAAGATCGGTAGGAGAAGGAAGGCAAGAATGAAGGGGAGGTAAACAGAAGGGGGAATGGACCATGAGAGACTCTGGGAAACAAACTGAGGGCTTCAGAGGGGAGGGGGTGGGGGATTGGGATAGGCCGGTGATGGGTATTAAGGAGGGCACATATTGCATGGTGCACTGGGTGTTATACGCAAATAATGAATCATGGAACATTGCGTCAAAAACTGGGGATGTACTGTATGGTGACGAATATAACAAAATAAAAATTATATAAAAAAAAAGAAATCAGGGAGCATGGAATTGTTGGATCACTATACTGTACACCTGAAACTAATATAGCACCATATGTTAACTAACTGGAATTAAAATAAAAAGTTAAAAAGCCAAAAAAAAAAATTAGGGAGCATGATGCCTCCAGCTTTGCATTTTTTTCTCAAGTTTGTTTTGGTTATTCAGGATCTTTTGTGGTTCCATAGAAATTTCAGGATTGTTTGTTCTATTTCTGTGAAAAATGTCACTGGAATTGTTAGAGATTGTATTGAATTTGTCAATTGTTTTGGGTAGTATGAAAATTTTAACAATTTTAATTCTTCTAATCCATGAGCACAGAATATTTTTCCATTTCTTTGTGTCTTCTTCAGTTTCTTTCATCAGTGACTTACAGTTTTCAGTGTATAGGTCTTTTACCTCTTTGGTTAAATTTGTTCCTAGATATTTTATATTTTTTTGATGCAATTGTAAATATGATTTCCCCCCTAATTTCTCTTCATTATAGTTCATTGTTAGTGTATAAGAAAATGCAACAAATTTCTGCATATTGATTTTGCATCCTGTAACTCTACTGAATTTTTAAATTAATTCTAACAGTTTTTGGGTAGAGTCTTTAAGATTTTCTGTATATAAAATCATGTCATCAGCAAATAGTGACAGTTTTACTTCTTACTCTCTGATTTGGATGTCTTTTATTTCTTTTTTTTGACTAAATTACTTTGGCTAGGACTTCCAATACTATGTTGAATAAAAAGGGCAAATATTGGTATCCTTGTCTTGCTCCTGATCTTAGAAGAAAAATTTTCAGTTTTTCATGTTGAGTATGATGTTGAATATGAGTGGTGGCTTATCATAAATGACTTCTATTATATTAAGGTACATTCCCTCGGTATCTACCTTGTTGAGAATTTTTATCATAAATTGATGTTGAATTCTGTCACATACTTTTTCTGCATCTGTTGAGATGATGATTTGATTTTCATCATTCATTTTGTTAATGTGACATATATGTCACACAATTTTGATTTAATAGTTTTGGACATCATCTGTTAATTTTTTGTCACAGAAAATGAAGACTTTTTCTTTTTTTTCGAGTTTTTTTTCTTTTTCAAATTTTTATTTAAATTCTAGTTGGTTAACATATAGTGCAATATTGGTTTCAGGAATAGAATTTAGTGATTCATCACTTACATATAACACCCAGTTCCCAACATGACAAGTGCCCTTCTTAATACCCATCACCCATTTAGCCCATCTCCCACCCACCTTCCTCCATCAACCCTCAGTTTGTTTTCTATCATTAAGAGTCTTTTATGGTTTGTTTCCCTGTCTCTTTTTCCCCCTTTTCATATGTTCATTTGTTTTGTTTCTTAAATTCCACATATGAGTGAAATCAAATGGTGTTTTTCTTTCTCTGACTGACTTATTTCACTTAGCATAATACACTCTAGCTCCATCCATGTTGTTGCAAATGGCAAGATTACATTCTTTTTGATGGTTGAGTAATATTCTATTGTATATATCTTCCTTGGCCATTCATTAGTTGGTGGACATTTGGGCTCTTTCCATAGTTTGACTATTGTTGGTAATGCTGATTTAAATATCGAGGTGCACATACCCCTTCAAAACTGTATTTTTGTATCCTTTGTGTAAGTACCTAGTAGTGCAATTGCTGGGTCATAGGGTAGTTCTTTTTTTTTTTTTTTTAACATTTTGAGAAATCTCTGTACTGTTTTTCAGAGTGAATACACCAGTTTGCACTCCCACAAACAGTGTAGAAAGGTTCCCCTTTCAATGAGAGCTTATTCTTACACACACATCCCCAGATCCTGTTCCCCACCCCACCCCCAAATAGTATTATCATAAATTTTGCTTTAATCATTCATCAGTGCTTAGAATGTTATGATGGTGGAAATAATATTCACTGCCAAGCCCAGTAATATACTACAGTCATGCCTCTTATCTTGTACAGTCCTTTTGGAATTAATACGCGTCTCCTTGCATTTATTGCATTTCTCTGGACCTATCGTAATTTCCCCTCAAATGCTCTCATGTCTCTATCACACATACCTATCAATATTTTCCATATGCTCATAAAATCAATTTCATCTTTTCCCCTTAAAACTGTTCTTGGAGCTTTTCATCCTTCTACTCCAATCCAGATGTGTTGCTTTATTTTTGAATCCCATTTGCAGCTCCTTTCAGATGAATTCCTGTTTTGTTTTGTTTTGTTTTTCCTCCAGTGACTTCCTTTCTTGGGTTGCTAGAATGTGCATTCCAGCAGCCTCCAAAGTAATAGTATGAAGAAAGTAAAATTTTTGAGATCTGAGTGTCTGAAAATGTCTTTATTTTGCACTCAAACTTCACTGATAGTTTGGGTATAGAATTTTATTTCTTTCAAAATTATGAAGACATTGCTGCATTTTCTTCTACCTTATGTAATTACTATTGAGAAATTGTTGCTATTTGATTTGTAATTTTTTGTGTGTAAACTGTTTTTCTCTCTGGAAGCTTAAAACAATATTCTTTTTCTTGCTGAGATATTTAAATTTCACAACAATGTGCCTTGGTGTCAGTCTTTTTTCATTTATTGTGATTGACTATTTTAATCTAAAGATTAAGTTAAAATTTACTCTTAAGTCCTGGTGAATTTTGTTATGAGAATAGTATGTCTTTCATAATTTCTTCCCCACTGCTCTCTCTTTCTAGAGCCCCTGTTGGTTAGGTACAGGGCTCTCAAATGGATCTTCTGATTTTCTTACCTTTTCTCTCCACTTGTCTGTTTCTTTATCTATTAGTTCTTTTTTTTTTTTAATTTCCTCACCTTATTTCCCAAGTTTTTCATTCTGTTACATTTTTAATTTCCAAAAGCTATATTTTTCTAATTCCCTAACCCCAACCTAAACACACACTTTTACATTGTGTTTTTTTTTTTTTTTTGAGGCAGCCTGATCTTGTTTCAGGGATTGAATGTCTTTGCTCATTTTTCTGAGAATCGTATTAATAATTTCTGTGTGTATTGTCAGTGTTTCCTCTATTCTCTCTGCCTGTTTTGGTCGCTGTCATATTGGAGGCCTTCCTCTAATGTCTGGTTATCCTAGGCTGTCTATTCATATTTAGACTGAGACACTTAAAAGGAGATTGAAAGCTCTGTGTGTGTGTTGGCTTGTGTGTAGTGAGGGGAAGCCGTTGTTCAGGGAAAGTCAGCTTTGACACTGGAGACCCAACACCAGGTTTTCCCTCCACCAAGATCTGGTATTTTTAAAATTTGCTTTTGTTGTTTTCTGTTTGTTTGTTTGTTTTGTGTTTTGTTTTTTGGGTTTGTTTTGTTTTGTTTTGGCTATTTAGTTTCTGAGAAAAATTCTTTCATTTCCTGCCTGAGGAGTTAAATTTGGCTCCTGGTTTTTGGAAGCAGAGGTGGGAAAAGAAACTAAGGAGTCCTACCCTTCTCAGTGCAGAATTGTCACTTTATTGCTTCATTTTTCTTCATGTCTATCCTCAACTCCCAGCACACAATGTGATGATCATTGAGACTTGGGTTCAGTGTCCTCAGAAAAGAATTCTTGGGACTCTGCATGGAGCATAGATAGTAGTATGGAGGAGGATATAGTTGACTGGTTGTGTTGGGTGGGAGAATGATATAAGATTCAACTCAGGTCATGTGTAGATTTGGCACCATGTCTTGTTTTCTGCCCTGACACACCCACCTACCTCCTCTGATAACTTGTGCCCCATGTCCTGGACTTACCATTGTTATGAATTTGCCACAATCTCATTTCTTTTCAGGATTTTCTTCTGTAGCAGCTTAGCTGTCCCTTCCTTCTCCTTGTGAATCAAAACCAAACTTCTGTCCTTTTACTGTTTTTTAGCTATTTGTTGAAATCTCTTCTCTGCTGGCAGCTCTTCAACTGGTCATTTGCTCTTGTGGGCCAAAATCTTTTAAATTCCTTTCTTGTTATTTGATGAAATTTAGGACATTGTCCTATGTATGCATCAATCTGCCATGTTTAATCTGCTCTCCTGCATTTTGAAGACCTCTTCTGACTCATGTTCTGTTAAGAATCCTAGTTCCTGTTCACTTCTAAACTAACCATGTAACCCTCAGTAAAGCACTCAAAATCTCTGGGCTTTAGTTTCTTACCTGAAAAGACAGCAGTAAAAAAACCTGTAAAAAGCAAAGCAAGCATCTGTTTTGTCAATTTTGTGTTACTGTGTGGCTGAAATGAGATTTGGTTTATGAGAGTGTTGTGGTAAAAGCAAAAATAGATGAAAATAAAAAACATCATAAGTAAAACTAAGAAACAGAGGGAACCTCTTTTTACCAATGGCAAAGAGCTCCTTCCTCCTAGATATCTGGACTGCCCCTATACTGATCTGGATAGGGGTGTTCTGCTGATAACTCCCAGGCAGGAAACTTACTTTGATCCAAATTCCTTTTTCTCTCACTTCATCATAGATCAGCTTAGCATGATTTTTGATTTTATCCTCTCCATAATCTTTGAATATCTTGAGAAAGGTATAGGATGTTTCTAGTGTTTTTTGGTCTCAGTTTGGGCTGTCTCTTAACATTTTTCTATTTAATTGCAAATTTATGTTCTAACACTGTAAATCCGTGTCTTCCTACATTTTCCGTGGGATTATATTACTTGTATAAATCAAGGAAAACAGCAGAGAGAAATAAAAGTGAAATGTTAAACAGTCATAATTGTATAATATTAATTGCAACTTTCTGGAATCTGTGGCATTATGAAGCTATACCTTCATAATGAATTATTGTGAGGATGAACTGGATAATGTGAGAAAATGCTTTTTTTTTTTTAAGATTTTATTTATTTGTCAGAGAGAGATTGAGAGAGAGAGAGTACACACAAGCAGGGAGAATAGCAGACAAAGGGAGAAGCAGACTCCCCACTGAACAAGGAGCTGACCCGGGTGGAACTCAATCCCAGGACTCTATCCCAGGACCCTGGGACCATGACCTGAGCCAAAATCAGGCGCTTAAACGATTGAGCCACCCAGGTATCCCCAAAGAAATGCTTTGTAAACCATAAAGGTCTTTAATAAATGTAAGGAGTTGCTGTCATCATTGTCCATCTCCCTGGGCCTCAGTTTGTTCATCTGTGAGATGAGTTGTTAAGTTATATTTCTGCTATGGGTGGGGGCGAAGCTCACTATAGCACATACCTCCTATTGATTGCAACTAAAAACTCAGGATAAAATTTAAAAATTAGCCACCTGAGGATTCTGAAAGCCTTATGCGTAGTTTAATTAGGCAATCAACCATATAGTATGTTTGGAGAGGGACATCAAATGCTTCGCAGCTCTACTGACATGACCTGTAGCTTTTCTGTCAAGTGCCTGAACATCCAACTTGGTGGTTAACTTCCAGGTGAGTGTTAGGTAAAAAGAAACAAAATACCAGTACTCCTGGGAAGGTTAACACCTCTGGACTCCACTGTTAATACTTCATTATAATTTAGTTCACTAGAGGGGACTTGAGTCCTGTGAACAAATCCAGATATGAGCTCCACTTTATATGTCCTTTGAAGCAAGCACCAGAATATGAACCTGATACTGTTTATGCTTCTAAGTGGGAAATACAGTAAGATTTAAAAGTCCTAGAAGTAAAAGTCTTCAGTTAGAAGTTGGTGATGTAGCTCTATCAAGGAGGCCATTTCCTGCTAAAAATAAAAAAAAACATTTTCTGAAAAGAGAGAATTTGAAGAATCCTAGAGCTTCCAACTTTAGATAAGAATTAAAATATTCTTATAATAATGTTCAGTAATATTATTTTATGTTTTTGTAAATCCAAATGGTTTTATGCCTTCTCTACATTAAAATAATTACAATATTAATATGTATTTCTCATCTTTGTGTCATGTCAGAAAATGTTAGAGTGGCTTTTATTACTAATTATAACCATTGACTAGAGTTTTGTTTCCCCATTCGTGTTTTAAAAAGCAAATAAGAGCTGATCCACCATTTAAAAATCAAAGTAATCTACCACATCAACAAGTTAAAGAAGAAAAATGATGTGATCATATCATTTGATATGGAAAAAGCATTTGACAAAATCCAACACCCATCATGATAAACTCTCAGCAAATTAAGAATTGAGGGGAACACCCTCAACTTGATAAAGAACATCTACAAGATATCTCCAGCATGAAACTGTGGTTGGGTTGACAGTATTATTTCACCAGGGGACTAGTGCCTTGGCATTGTGGTGGCAGGGATGCGGATAGGAAAACAGAGAGCAGAGCACTGAGATGATGAGTATTTGGTCAGTCACACCAAACTCATGATTTTGACAGGAGCCACCCTTGTATAGCAAGGCTGTGGTATTGGTGTTGCCCTCTGCTCTATAGACATAGCTGTGCCTGGACATGAAGAAATGATGCCAATAAACACAAGAAGTGGTTGGCCAGGCAGTCTCCTAGGTCTATTTAACTTTCCATTTTGAGGATTGATTTGGCCCAAGAATTCTGCGTTTCAGTATTCATAAACACCAACTTAAGGAGAGTAGGTTTACCTATTCAGTGTGTGATGCTGATACCAGCAGATATTGGCCTAAAGTGTTCAATTACAATATGTCTGGGACAGTTAAATCCTTCCCCTTTTATGGTTTCTGATACAGAAGCTATTGGATGTTTCCCCAGGATTTTGCTGATCTTGGGCCACCCTTCTAAAATCTTATCTTCATTGGTCTAAAGGGATGTTTCCAACTCAGAAGCTCCACTCAACACCTTTGAAGAAGAAAATAACACTTCAAACCTTATTCTCCTTCTTTGGTGTGGTTCCCATACTGGCTTCAAAATACTGCTCTGTGATGACTTACGGCAAAAGATGCTTCATAAAAATCAATTATGTTTTACAGCAGGTTAGACTCCTTTAATGTATCTTGTTTGTAGTGTTGCATCAAGGACATTAGTAGAATTTTAGGAGATCTGCCAGAATATAAGCATAAGAACAATTGGTGGGGCAAAATTTCCTTGTCTTGAAATCAGTTATGTTGCAAGAGGAAAGAGTAGAATGGCTTTTTCATGCTAGCTCCAAATCCAAGAAAAAGGAGTCCCAACTCTACATACTTCCTGGGATTTCTCTCCATGACTGAATTTTAGGATTTTGGTGTTATTTGTGCTCCAGGGGTCACTATGAAGATTTTGTCTTCAGTATCCCTAGGATGAGGGATAATAAGTTGGAGCAGGGCTCCCAGCTCAGGTTTCTAGGATGGTGAGCAAATTTACTTTCTTCTTTGCTGTTATTTTATGTAAGGCAATCTTTAAAAATATATGTTAGTCTACTTTAGCCATTGAAAAGACAAGTACATAAACCAGAAACCGAACTTGCTACCCAAAGCATATTTGAAACAGAAAGAATATGGAAACCACTGAATTAAAACTGATACTCTCTCACAAACACACCAGATGTTTTATATACCAAATTATCCTTTGGTGCTGAAATCTAGATCTTCTGACATCCAAATATTGCTATTGCAAGTGTTGAAATACTCTCAAGTTTAACATGTGTAAGGAAACCAAACCTTTCTCCAGATAAAACTATGCAATCTCAGACTATTCAAAGAGCTGTGATTTATTTCAGAGATTGCAAATGTGTGCTAAGGCATAAAAAACACCATATGACATAAGGTGTTTAGGTTGTACTTAATATGTTTATTTTCAGAGGTTTACCACCGTTAATCCATGACAGGTGTAGGGTTTATAATTTGAAACAATTATCTTTCAGACCATTCATATCACTGCTTAAGAGATGGCTTCATTCTTCCCAGTTACCATATGTCCTAACCATGCAAATGAGAAGGAGAACAACATCTGGTCGACCACTGTTGTCTCGCCTGTCATGCAAAACATGTGGTATTGCATGTGCCCCTCATTGGGTTCCTTCGGGACGTCAGCATGGTGGATGATTTCATATTTTATACAGCTGGTACATTTAAGACATACCATCAATCTTCATTCAGTAGCATCCTTACACCTTTGGGTTTTTATTGGGCTTTTGGTGGTGAATTCCATTTTTGGGTTATGCAAACATTTCTCCTGGAGCTTCAAGCGAGAGTAGCGTATTTATGTAACAGCATCTCTGTGTAATTTGACAGCTTATGGGTAGAAATGTGGCCTAGGAAGAAAGAGTTCTCTGGAAATCCTGAGTTAGGATATCTATGTTTTGGTGTTAATACTGACTTTATTTTCGCTGCCTTAGTAAAAATTCACTAAGTTCTGTATATCTTTATGTAATGCCTTATAAAGTGAAAAATAGCCATCAAATACTCATCCTGCTGTCGTGTTAATCATTGTATGGAGGCTATCATACCCACGCATGCCGTTATTTACAAAACAAATCCCCTTTTCTCTAGGGTGCATGTTTGAATGATTATTTTAAAAAGCATGATTTGAGATTTATAGCATTATTTTGCTAACATATTTATTCACTGTGCTGCCTCTCATTTGACCACTTTGTTCATATTCTTACTTGCCCAGGGCTCTGACAGCAAATCTAAGCATCATGAGGGTATAGTTTCTTGGGATCAGAGACCTATTATTTGCCACTGCTAAATCCATCCTGTGAAGGAGTGTTTATTAGGTAAGGAAGCCTTAGTCTCAGTCTAAGAAAAGCACATTGGTTACCCTGACACAATCAGTTATCCTGACACAATAAGTATGGACTTACGTATTTTTTATTTTTCCGAACTGAGGACAATTTTATTGCTCATTTTTTTCTAAGCCTGTGTGTTTCTTGAACTATGCCCACGTAGAATTATTTTTATAATATGAGGAATAACTAAATTGAGAGATTTAGTTTCAGATGCAGGTACAGATATAAATATGGATTTATATGGATATATATGGAAACTGAAAAAATAAATTAAAAGTGAACAACAATCCAGATCTTCAGAACATGTTTAAATAATGGCCAAAAAAAATACAGACTGTATTTTCTTTGTTATCTTTTTTCCGTTAATATTCACATGATGGAACAAAAAAGGGGTTTTCTTCTCTTTTTTTTTCTCCTGCGTAATCAAGTCTTTAAGAAGCTGTGAGAGCTGGACTGTATTTTTTTAGCCTCTGAATGCCAGCCGGCACACTGGGGGCAGTTAAATAATAAATAATAACAAATACTCAGTTTATTGACTCCTGAACCCTTGAATCAATCAATTAATCATGATATTATGGCAAGATCAAAGGAATAAAATTCTAAAACTGACTGCAAGATGCAAATGGATAAATCCCCCAGCAGAAATAATTGCAAAGCATTTCGATCAAATATAAAATGATGATCAATTATGCTCTTTAGGGCCCAATAACTTAGGTTTATTTAAATGCTGTAAAGTACGTCCCTTCAGGATCTAATGGTCTCTTAAACATCACTTGTTAGGGTAAGGCATCACAATCTAATCACTCTAAAGACTGAAACCACAGATGCACATTGGTGAGCACCATCTAAATTTTAAAGGACAATTTCCCTGAAAAAATGTCCCCTTGTAACAGATGATTTAGATATTTCAGCAAGTCCTACAACAAGGATAATTTCTTCCATTGGTATTGAAATTAACTTTCCTTTTTCCAACCTCCAACATTGGTTAGGTACTAAAGTAAGAGATTTTATGTGAACATTTTGATCAATCTACAAGAAACAATGTAGGTGGTACTAAGAAAGTGAATCACCAGAGAGAGAAAGAAGCCCTAGGTCAGAATTTGCAATATACAGTAATAATACTCAGCCATAACAACGTGCACAAAGGTCTCCCCACGGCCACAGGACTCTGGAATAATAACTGTTAGAGGTTTATGCTGGCTGTTATGGATTTGTTTTCTGGGTTCACTCGCTTACCCTTTGAGTAGTGTACCAGATGTGTAGTTAATACACAGGGGAGATTTCCCTGAGTACAGAGAACCCTCCTGAGTTTTGTCAGGGGATGTGGTCTTTCCAATAGGCTGCTCAGAACACAAGCAGCAACCATAGCAATAGAATTTCTTTTGGATAATTGAGATGCTGCCTTTAGGAAATCTATTGTTCTTATGATTCTGAGGTTGTGTGGTTGTAAAAAAGGACATTTGGGAAGTCTGTTTTCAAGGCTTCAGATAGTATTCAGGTTTGAGATCTGGACATTGTATTCTAGGATTTTATCTTTATTAGAGATTGAATTTATTCAATCATTCAACAAACATTTGTTGAACATCTAATGTGTGCTAGATGTTGTAGATTCAATAGGAAAAGGATTTAATCACTGTACTTAGGAATTCATTGAACCATTTCTTAGAGTTGAGTGGTAATTTCATATGCATTACCTCCTTTAATCAACTGACCATTCTCTGAAGGATGTATCATATTTTAAGATACGGTAGTGCGGCTCAGTGAGTTGATATAGTTTGCTTAAGGTTTCTTAGTGTCAAAATGTGGATTTAACAGTGTTCTCTAGCTTCTTGGTCTTGTGTTATTTCTTCTACATCATAGCATATAATCCCCCCTCTGAGTCTTGGTTTCATCTTCTGTAAATTAAGGCAGAGAGACTGTTTTACCAAATTCTCCTTTTTTCTCTAAACGATTTATGTTTTATGTATAACCAGTATTTGGATACAAGGAATTAGACAAGACTTCAATTTCGTGACTCATCAACCTCTCTCAAACACCTTGGAACTTTGGTAAACCAGTTGGCACAATATCTTCCCAATCCTGGACACCTTCAAGTCTGGTGGTGATTTTATCTCCAAGAGCTTCTTGGTGTTAGCCTTCCATGACCTGCAGAAGAGTTATTAGAGGTGGGTCTGGTTCTGAAGACCCTTCCTCCCCTCCTTTTATAGTCTGTCCCTTCCCCAGGTCCCAGTGACTGAGTGGTTAGTCAATAGTGTTTGCTAGGGATCTCCTCCCACTTCTCTTTCTAAGCCATCAATATCCCCGCTCTCTTCCTTGTGTGTCTCTCATAAACTGTCCCAAGATGCAGGAAGAACAGGATCTTCTGGGATGAACACCATCTAATCTCTTGTTATATGTTGAATTGTGTCTTTTCAAAACTTGATATGTTGAAGTCCTAATCTGCTGTATCTCAGAATGTGACCTTCTTTGGAAATAGGGTCAGTGCAACTGTAATTAGTTAAGTTAGAATGAGGTCATACTGGAACAGGATGTGTCCCTAATTCACTATGATGGTGTCCTTATAAAAGGGGGAAATTTGGACCCAGTTACATACCCAGGGAGTGAAAATGAAGGCATAGATCAAGGCTAGGCATCAGAAACCAATGAATGCCAAAGGTTGCTAGCAAACATAAGAAGCTAGGAGAGAGGTGTGGAACAGTTTCTCCCTTACAGACTCAGAATGAACTAATCCTACTGACACTTTGATTTCTGATGCCCAGCTTCCAGAACTGTGAGACATTAAATTTCTGTTGTTTAAGGCACCCAGTTTGTGGTACTTTGTTATGGCAGCCCCAGCGAAGTAATATATACCTTATATAATAGAACTGGCTTGGAGATAAAGGTTTTTGTTTTTGTTTTCCTTGGCTCAGGAGAATGTCTCCCTTAATTCTATTAGTGGAATGCCCACTCATACCTATCTACATGGGGCTATCAGTCTTCCTCAAGTGACCAAATAATTCCACCGGTAACCCAAAGCCTTGTGCACATGCCCTGGGACACTGGTCATCACTTATCATTTGTTTTCCTAAGGGCCTGTACACAGTGTGCACTGAAACCTTTCTGTTATACTCTTTGACTCCACAGGCCTTTGGCTACTTGAATATCTATAGTAATTGTGTAATTCCCAGTGTGCCTTTCATTATAAGAGAAAAGACAAAGCCATGCTTTCATTTGCAAAATGTGTTATTATTTGAGATGCTACTTTCCTCCCCACTAAAAAAATACCAGTGAATGTTTTCCATTTTCCCTCCCAAACTGAGCTGAGCGCTCCCTCCCTCTGCATCTGATTAAGCTGTCCATTCATCCTTTCAAACATCAAACATTTATCAAAGACCAACCACATGTTGCAGTATGAAGAAGTAAACTGTTGTCTTGCCCCTGCAGAGCTCAAAGTCTAGTAGGATAAATGCTCAGAGTCTGGTGGGAGAGTCATACATGGGAGAAATTGTTCATAACAAGCCCGTGGTGGAGTATTTACCGTATGAGGCCAGAAGCAAAACTGGTTAAATGTCCTCAGAAAAGTTTTGGAAATCTTCACAGAGGAAGTGACTTTCGAAGAATGAGAAAGAATCAATGGCAGTTAGAGGAAAGGCAGAATAGGGGCACAGGTTTAGGAAGGGATCCCAGGTAGAGGTGACAAACGGAAATCTCCAAGACTTGGGAAAACCTGGCTCTGTTTGACTAGAGTGGATATAAGACAAACACACACACACACACACACACACACACACACACACACACACACAGGTTTGGCAGAAGATGGGACTCAAAAGTGAAGCTGGAGCTCAGTAATGGAAGGTTTTCCATATTTTGAGTGGAAGAAATATGGTGAGATTTTTTTTTTTTTAAATGATCACTCTGGTGGCAGAGTGACACATGACTTAGCGCACAGATGGGAGGCTGGAGGCCACTGGGGATGCTGTATTTCTTGAGTAAAAAAATTAGAACATGGTTCAATAAGTATTAATATAGTCAACAGGACAGAATATTTGAACTCAGGGTTCTTTAGAAGATTTCCTGTGGCTGTATGTAGGGGCTGTGCAAGAAAGAATGAAATTATAAACCAGGGCCGTGCCAGTTGGAATGGAGAGAGAGGGATACACTTACGAGTTGAAAAGGACTGAATAGATGACATATTTAATATCGAAGTGAAGAAGAAACAGGACTCAAAGGTGGCTTCCAGATATTTTATTTGTCCATAAAGATAATGGCAGATGGAGCTACTAAGAAAAAAATAGTGATGGATTTCCTGAGAATGCTAACAGGTTCAGTTTTAGAAATACTGCATCTGATGTACTTACAGAGGATATCTAGGGAGAGAGAACTATAGACAGTTGAAAATATTGGGCAGGAGCTCAGAACGGATATTTAAGAAATAATTATGACAATAACAACAAAGTAATATCAACAATTTATTGAACTCTTATGATATGCCAGACACCTGCTCAGTCCCTGCGTATATTATTTCATTTAGTTCCTTCAACAATGCTATGAAGTATTATCTTCTTTTTATAGATGCCAAACTTAAGATCACAAAGCTAGTAGGTAACAGAATTGGGATTTCTACCTGAGTCTGCCTGATCTCAAAGCCAGTGTTCTCAACCCTTCCCTTCTACTGCCATCACTGCATGTATGTCTGTGAAGCTGTCAGCTAGGGTAAGGTTATGCAATGCCTGTTGTTGGAAGGGAATCCATAAATGCCTGCTAAATAACTGAGTGAAGCCCTGGCTGTCGCCTAGGCTACGTAGCAGAAAGAAAGGGGCTGCACAGCTGATTTAAAGACACCAACAAACAACAGGCACCACGAGTGAGGACACCATGTCAGTTATATGACATATATACACAACTGCCTTCCTTCAGTGGGAGGACAAGTTTCTCTGGCCCTTACATCTCCCAGAAGCCACCACCGAAGATGGTTCCATCTACCTGGGATGAACATCCCTTTGAGCACCAAGTCCTCCAAGATGTCCTTTATGATTCTCATGAATTCTATACACTGTCTTATCCCTCCTCACCCAACAGCTTCCCGGGAGATCTGCTGAGATTCTGCTGTGACATTTATGCCTAGAAGACAAAGAATCAAGGCCACTAAAATTCAAAGGAAACTGGAAGCAAGAATGAAAATCTTAAAATAGTACTTTTCACAACATTAATCAAAATTTACATACCAAGAAGACAGCAAGAGTTTGAAGTTTCAGTCTGATACTGAGACTTGAGGGGATCCTCAGCCGTCTGAGCAAGTTGCTGTGGTTCTGCCAGGAGAAAACCTTCACTTTTTAGTCATTTGTCTCAGATTGAATAATGTCAAGCCTAAGGATATTCATATAAATGTTAATATTGTCAAGAAAATACCTTAAGATGAGAATACCTTTCTGATTTTTTTCTTTTGATGAATCTGATGTTAAGAATGTGCCTTGAATACAAAATCTTTCAAGGTTCTGGATCAAGAATGATTTTTACAATTGACTCAGTTTCGGGGAGGAGGGATTGATAAAAGGCCTTGTGAAAATTTAGATTCCTATAGTTAAAGTTTGCTTGGAAAGGAAAGCTAAAGTTCTGAAACTTTGTGACCTGTGGCTTTGATATGCAGTTATCACTTTCTTTTCTGGACCTTACATTTCAACAGCCCAATCTTTTAAAAGAAATGTGTTCACTGAAGCCGTAGAAATTACAGCGCTGACAGGTCACTTTGATTGAATAGGTGTTTTTATTTTAATTCAATAAGTAAATTAAGGTCGTATTTCTTGCTGTTAGCAATGTTTATCTCACTACAGTAATGGTTATAATATGTTATGTGTAAGATCTTGTACTTCTTTTAGAAAAAGGATACTTTCTTTATTAAAAAAAAGGCTTATTAGATCATGATGTCTGAATTTACCACCTTTGTCAAAAGAGAAATATGGAACACTTTACAAATTTGCGTGTCATCTTTGCACAGGGCCCAAGCTAATCTTCTCTGTATCATTCCAAATTTAGTATATTTGCTGCTGAAGTGAACACAAGGATATTCCTTTAGTAAATCCCTGTTAAAAATATATTTTATTTTCCTGACTTTTATACTGATTTCATGACTAAAATAGAATTTTAGCATATCGCAAACAACTTTTGACTGTAATTATAAATATTATCTTTTAGTTCCACAGATGATTAATCTTACCTTAAGTCATACTTGGGATTAAAAAATTTAATTAGTGTTTTATAGGCTTTATGATCAGAAAAGTACCAATACACTGTACAGGTTACATATATGGCCATAAAAGTACACAGTATATCAGAATTTCCCTGAGTAAATAGTTATTTGAGCCTCTAAGTTTCAGGTATTTATGACCCTCAATCTTTTAGGAACAGTTATTTATTTATTTATTTATTTATTTATTTATTTATTTATTTATTATTTTTAAAGATTTTGTTTATTTGAGAGAGAAAGAGAGAGAGAAAGCCTGCACAAGCAGAGGGGAGAAACAGAGGGAGAGGGACAACCATGCTGAGCGCACAGTCTGATGTGGGGCTGGATCCCATCACCCCCAGATCATGACCTGAACCAAAATCAAGAGTTGGATGTTTAACCAACTGAGTCACGCAGGCGCTCCAAGTAACACTTATTTATATAGTCGTTAGAATAATTCACTTACTTTTGGTGAAAATTACTGGCATCCTGGGATAATTCTGTGATATAAGACATTGGTTCTTAAATTTCAGTGTGTGTTATCAACCAGGGTCCTGTTTGGAGATGGAAACAACACAGTAATTCAAACAGAAAAAGCTTAATTAAAGAATTATTAATTAGCAATGGGTCATAACTACTAACGGGTAAAAATAGCTCTAAAGAAAATAAGAATGGCAAATATAGGTAGCAACCAGTGGCTCTCGGGCTGAGGTAGGGTACACGGGGAATGAACACTCTGGAAGAGGGTTCTTTCTTCCCGTCACTAAGTGCTGGGTGGCTGAAAAAATTACTGAGGTGCCACAGGCTGAATGAGTGGAGCCAGTGTTCCATAGGAGAGCATCTGCAAAGACCTTGAAGTAGCTTAAGAATTTACAGCCATTTAAATATTAGAATGCTTACACTGCTTCACTAACTTCTAGGGGCGTTTTAAAGCTTTTATAGATATTGAAATAAGAAAAAATATCTTACATTTGTGCAAAACTTTATGCAGATTGTTTCCTGTATGTTTTCTCATTCAGAACCCACAGGGCCATATACTTTGATATGCGCTTCCCCACCATTTCCTAAGGATTAAGGCCAAATTACTCAGAACGACTCATGCTTTCAGGGCATGAAACTAACATATTTCTCTAGATTCATTTCTTATCAGTTCCTGTGCTTCATTTCTAAAAGTTATGATGGATGCTTTCTTATTTTCCATTTAACCCCCTTATTGGATTTATAATATTCCCCATTCTTTTTGTGAAACACACTAAATTGATGTTTATAGCCTTCAAAACACACCTGGCTTGCAGGACACTCTTTAGTATGCCCTAAACTTCTGCTTCTACCAGTTGGAGTTGTATAGTCACAAAGAATTGGATGATTGTGTACGTGTGCTCCCAGATCTGTTTGTTTCAGTTAAATTTATTATTATAATCATATAGTTAAAGTGAATATAAAGCATTATAATATTAGTGCAAAAAGAGAAGTGTGTGTTAAAAAATAAAAGGGAAAATTTCTGGTTCCAGCAAGCTGGCAGATAAAACAGTTAGAAAATTCTCTTTCTAATATCTTCTATACATGCTGGATAAAATGCAATAAAAATTCTTAGAAATGTATAACTGTGTTTATGAGAAAATGGAAACCTACAGTTCCCAGGGATAAAGAAGAAACTGTAAATCAAAGAAGTATGAGTCTGAGCTGATGCTAAGTCTTCCCTGGAGGTTGAGACAGAAGGGTTTTAATGCCTACAATAAAGAGGAAATGAGGCTGGTCTTGTATAGGCAGAGAGTTTGAAATAAAACCCTTGTGTAAAGCCAGGATTTTGAAAGTCTGAACCCTCTTTGTAAAGGTGAACTGAAAAACAATTCACGCACCAACATAGGGAGATAAGGAGAAGGCTTTTCTGTGTGTGTGTGTGGTGGGGGAAGGGGGAGGGAAAAACAGAAAAATCTTTTCTGAGAACCTGAAACCCAGAGTTTGGAATTATAATATCTGCATGTTATGGGCACTCTCAAGCCAAGAAATTCAATAAAAATTGCTGTGGGCAGATGATGTCCCTGGGATACTTTACAGAAGCAAATGCAAAACCATTTTTGAGGATCATACCTTCACCCCTGTGGTAAAGGATTTCAGTAGAACTTGTTGAAGATGAAGTCACAATCCAGGATTATAAAACAGATGAGGAAATATGCCATGGATGAGAGCCACCTGGCACAATAAATAGGAGCATGAATTTCGCAAGTCTTCAGATAATAGAAAGCAACGGAAGTGATAAAACAGGTATTTAAAATAATTAAAAATGTAAAAGTAAGCATTAAAATCATAGAAAGTAAGACAGTATGATATACAATGAAGAGCATATTTGCAAATAGTTGCAGACACGTTTGCAAATAAATAAAATAGAACTCCTAGTAATGACTACTATAGTCATTGAAATAAAAAAAAAAAAAGACAAACCCAATGTGTCAGTTGTAAAGGGAATGCTCAGTGCAGTGCAGTATATGTGAATTGTTTGCCAGTATAGGTGTGTTGGCTAGTGAACCCCCAAATGGCAACTTCTGCCTTCTGCCCTTTTCATGTTCCTCATATGGTATGATTATTTCAAATGGAATATGTCACTAGGGTTATTAAGCTTAGTCCTATAGCCCTTGGGACCCAGACATCAGAAGATGTATGTTAGCTGATGAGGGGTTACCTTCCAACAGTCCAGCAGCATCGAAAACCTATAGCGACTCATGCTGACATAGGTTGTACCATGACTGGGATCACACGTGCTCGTTCTCTCTCTCAATAAATAAATAAATAAATAAATAAATAAATAAATAAATAAATAAATAAAATTAACAGCATTGTTACCTGAAAAGGAAGAACATTTCACTAGGTAAATAGATCAATTCAAGACATGTATGTACCCAACATCATAAAAAAGGGGGAAAGATCCCCGACTCATTTTTTGAGACTAGTATAGTTTTGATAGCAAAATTGAAAAAAGAAAATATGTGAAAAGGAAATTACAAGTTATCCTCACTTATAAACAGAGATGAGTATAAAATATATAACAATAATAATCAAATATAAGAATATTCAATATATAAAATTTTTACTATAATATTAAGGGAGAAAACCATTTACGATCTCGAAATTTGCAAAAAAAACATTCTGGGAAACTGTCAGCACTCATGATAAAATCTCTTAGCTAACTAGAATAGAACAAACTTCTTTAATCAAATAAAAGTAGCAAAAGTATGTATGAGTATCATACTTTGAAGTATTCTAGGTAAGAAAAAGACAAATATGTCCTCTATTCTTGCTCATATTCAGCATTGTATTAGAAGCCCTAGTCAGCACAGGGGCGCCTGTGTGGCTCAGTCGGTTAAGCATCTGCTTTCGGCTCAGGTCATGATCCTGGGATCCTGGGATCAAGCCCCACATCAGGCTCTCTGCTCAGTGGGGAGCCTGCTTCTCCCTGCCCCTCTGCCTGCTGCTCTGCCTACTTGTGTTCTCTCTCTCTGTCAAATAAATAAAATCTTAAAAAAAAAAAAGAAGTCCTAGTCAGCACAATACAAGGAAAAAGAAGATCGGCATTTGGAATTATTTGCAGTGTCTATATAGAAAATACAACACTTTTTTTTTTTTTAAAGATTTTATTTATTTATGTGACAGACAGCCAGCGAGAGAGGGAACACAGCAGGGGGAGTGGGAGAGGAAGAAGCAGGCTCCCAGCAGAGGAGCCTGATGTGGGGCTTGATCCTGGAATGCCGGGATCACGCCCTGAGCCGAAGGCAGACGCCCAACGACTGCGCTACCCAGGCGCCCCACAACACTTAACAAATGATTAGCATTAATCAATAGGGCAAATAATACTACTTGATTTATCAGCAATATCGAAATATAATTTAAAAAAATATGTTATGTGTAATTGCAAGAAACACTCTAAAGTACAGTATACTGTTTTTCCATATACTGACATACCTATGATAAAGTTTAATTTATAAATTAGACACACTAAGAGATTAACAACAATAGTAAAATAGAACGATTGTAACAATGTACTGTAATAAAAGTTATGTGAATATGGTCTCTCTTTCTCAGTATCTTATTATTCTGAACCCTTCTTTTTCTTGTGATATGAGATGATGAAATGCCTACATAATGAGATGAAGTGAAGTGAATGACATAGGCATTATGACATAGCGTTAGGCTACTATTGACCTTATGTTGATATGTCAGAAGGAAGATCATCTGCTTTGGGATGGCAGTTGACCATGGGTAACTGAAACCATTGAAAGTGAAACTGTGGCTACGGGGGTAGTGGTGGGGGGTGATTACTGTACCATGTAATTCATAGAGGGTGAAACCTGACTGGCCAATAATCATGTAAGAAATGTCCAATCTCTAAATAGGTGAGAAACTTAAAACAACGAAATACCATTACGTTATTAGTAAGATTAGCAAAAATTAAGAAGTCTGATAACTCCAAGTGTGAGTGAGGTGGTGGGAACATTGCTGGAGGGAGCATAAATAAGACAGCTACTTTGAAGAACTGTTTGGTAACATCAAGTAAAATTGAAGATGCACAGACTCGATGGCCCAGAAATTCCAGTGCTAGGTATGCACTAGGTCTACCGTATGGCAGAAAACCGGGAGCTGTGCAGTGTGCAGTCTTTCATATCACACAGCAACTCTCACAAATGTGCACAAAGACACCATTCTGAAAAACTGGAGGAAGTTTGGGCTCCTACTCATTAGATATTGTCCTGTTCCCACTCGAGTACAAGAAGCTGAAACTGGAAATTATAGACATATTTTGATATTTATGTAAGAAATACAATGCGTGAGTCCTGTCAAAAGACATACTGAAGAAAAATTTTTTTGCCCTATTCAAAAGATTGAAGAATAAATATACCTTGATATGTTTATATAAGAATGTAAAGTTCTGGGCAAAAAACGATGCAATTCATTTTTGTTTTACAAAGTGCTTGCATTCCTGGAAAATTAAAAAATATATATATTCCTGGATAAACTAATGGGGCCAAAAACAAAAGAAAGCAAAACATCCTTTGTGGTTTATATGTAAAACTTGAATTAACATAAGGCTCAGATAATTTTAAACAGGTTTTTAAGGTCCTAAATGCCTGGCATGACATTTGACATTTGAAAATCATGTGGGAAGCAGGACAATTCTTGGTGTAGAGAGCTGACCCTGGGTGAGGATGGTTAGCTTTCCTGACCTCTACCCACTAAATGCCAGTTGTTCCCCAGTCACTGAGACAATGAGGCCCCTGGGGATGAGAGCCACTGTTTAATCTAGACCCAGCTCAAACATTTTCTTCCTGGAGAGCTCTTTATTATTAATTTCTCTGTGCCTTCACAGTGCACATAACCCTATAACATTTATCCCGTTGCACAGCAATGAGCTTCTTACATATCTGTTCTCTCCTCCAAATCATGGCTACCTAGAGGACTAGGACCATACATTATTTTATACACCCAAAGTACTCAATAAATGTTTGTTGTATGAAAAATAATGTAATCAGATCTAGCCTTTTAAGTTTCAGTTTCTAGTATGTCGCTGGCTGCTTGCTGCCTGTCTTTTATTCCCCTCTTCCGATGAAAGCTTTTATCTATATATTTTTTTAAAATTATACGCTTTTTTTTTAAAGATTTTATTTATTTATTCGACAGAGATAGAGACAGCCAGCGAGAGAGGCAACACAAGCAGGGGGAGTGGGAGAGGAAGAAGCAGGCTCATAGAGGAGGAGCCTGATGTGGGGCTCGATCCCAGAACGCTGGGATCACGCCCTGAGCCGAAGGCAGACGCTTAACCGCTGTGCCACCCAGGCGTCCCTAAAGCTTTTATCTATAAAAGGCTAAAAAATGGAGTCTTTTAGCAGAAGTCACTTTCAGTTTCCTAAAAATATCTGTTGTGTACAGATAGCACCTTAGATCAGTCCTTATTAACTGAATGTTTTACCTACAGAGAAATTAGAGTGAAGAGGGTCATAGCTCTTGTTAGAGAAATATGTAAATATATCTGGTCAACATTTAAGAAGTACTGAAAAAATGTATTTTACATACATTCTTCATTCCTCTGTAGGGCAGACACCCTTATTTTCCCCCCCTTCTTTTGGCTTTATCTTTTTCAAGCAACTCTCATTTGGCCAGTTCTGTCCAACATTATTATGGAGGTAAACCCTGTGAATCCAGATGAGACATCACATTCTAAGGTGCATGGATTGATGGGATGGTCTTTCTAGTTGAAATGTAGGTTTTTTTTACAATCTTTAAATCATAAGTGGCATTAATTGAACCTAAGAAGAAATCAAGGGGATTCATGAACACATTTATAAATTTTCTTCTTTCTGCATTTTAATTATACTGGCATTTTAATTGCATTGTAATTGCACTTTAATTGCATGTATTTGTATAAATTAAAAAATAATTAGAGTTCTGCAGCACTATGGGAAACTAATTTATGCATATAGACCTTTAAAGATGTACATGTGGAGAATGATTTCATAATTCTCACCATGTTAGACACTTTAAAATTGTCCTTGCTGAAAAGATCTGTAGCTATCTAGATTGATGAGCCTTCCCTGTTCTTTCTGTGATGAAGAAAGCAAGACAGAACTGGAGCTTGAATGGAGGGCAGTTCTTAATTTTATGGGATTCCCAGCTTGGAAAGTCCTTTAAATATATATATATATATATATAATATATATAAATAATATATAAATATATATTTAAGGCTTATTTTTTTATTTTTTTTTAAGATTTTTTATTTATTTATTTGACAGAGAGAGACAGCCAGCGAGAGAGGGAACACAAGCAGGGGGAGTGGGAGAGGAAGAAGCAGGCTCCTAGCAGAGGAGCCTGATGTGGGGCTCGATCCCAGAACGCCAGGATCACGCCCTGAGCCGAAGGCAGACGCTTAACGACTGCGCCACCCAGGCGCCCCATATTTAAATATATATTTATATATGATATATATTTATATCTGGTATAAATATATATTTATATATGATTTATGCAAGAAATATAATCTACAACTCATGTTTTCTGATAGGAGTCATACATTGTATTTCTTACATAAATAATATGTATTATATATGTAGGCATATGTAATATATGCATATATGTATATGTATACTTTGTTTTCCTAGGTTAGCCTTGAGAAGTTTCTGTGATCTGACTGCATGTGGGTGGGAAAGACAGAGGATGAGTCACTAAATTAGGGCAACAGAACCAATGAATTTTTAACAGTATTCCTGGCACATGTTATCATGGCAAAGGATATGCATGATGTAGGGGCCATTCATTCAACAAGCATTTATTGAACGCCTACTGGGTGTCTGGCATTACTGAGTAATGGCCCCACCCTGTTGCATAGGTCATTTACCCAAAAGCAATTTGAATTTTCCAGCCTTCACTTCTATCTCCTTATTCAATGTCTTAGTTTTCACTGGAAACCTGAATGTTACACAATCTTGGCAACTTGCGGATTGGGCTCTCCTATATCTGAGTTTTCTGCCCCAGAGTATGTGCCTCTCTTTATGTACCTAATACCCTAGAAAATTCTTAGCGGTAGGTTTATTCCTTAAAAATTGTATTTTTTTTATTTTAATGTTTTTTTGTTATGTTAGTCACCATACAGTACATCCCTGGTTTCTGATGTAAAGTTCGATGATTCATTAGTTGTGTATAACACCCAGTGCACCATGCAATACGTGCCCTCCTTAATACCCATCACCAGTCTATCCCATTCCCCCACCCCCCTCCCCTCTGAGGCCCTCAGTTTGTTTTTAATTTCTTTTTGGAAAGGAAAAAGCTAAGAAGCTTAGTAACTAAGATTGTATTACTCATTTGCTTGAGATTATGGCACCAAATGCTTTTGTAAGCAAGAGGATCCAGTGTAAATAAGCTTCCTGTTCCCTCCTGTACTTGAGCTATTCTCTCTGCCTGCCCCCTGGGTGATCCTTCTCCTACACACAGGATTCATTCTGTCCCTCAAGGAAAATTCCTGGTTGCTCCATGTGGAATTATTCCTTTTGTTCTTATGGTACATTTGGTTTGTTCTGAGAGCATATTCTGCATCCTTCTCTTTGTAACACTTCGGTTAGAATTATATTCTGTCAGTTTCTGGAGGTCACAGGTAGTATCTTATTTATTTTTTATCCACCATGGGAGCCAGTGTGGGGCTTTGTCTCTGACAGATATGACCTGAGTCTGGAATTCAAAGGGCAAATATCTTTGTGTGTGTGTGTGTGTACATGTGTGTAAACTACAAGCCCCTATTAGAATCTTCTAGGGTCCTTTATTGCATGAAAACACAAGTCAGTTGACATTCTTAGGGGAGTTTGTAGGCTCTGCTCTGGGCTGTGGCTGGGTTCCCTGGCCTTGTTCTTTTATGGGGCCACTCTTTAGAAAAGGAAACTCATCAACTCTTGAAATGTTTTGCAGCTAGATGGTGTTCCAGGCCTTGGAAACATGATGGAGAGAGCAACAGAGGAGACTTATATCTCCTTTGGATGTTATCCTTTAGTGTGTCCTGGAGAGAAGAAAATCCAGAAAGGAATACTTCCCATTTAAGCCAGGTAATGCTTATCATAAGAGTCTTCTGTCCCTTGCAAACACCTAATCAGAGTAGGGCAGCTGCAGGCTTCTGCCCCCTTGGACTGAATCTTATTCACATCTAGATACCATCCCTGAAGTCTGGGAATGACTCTAGCATTTACCTTTGGCCTAGTCAAATACATGAGCAGGGTAATATTAGCTAGATACTATTACAAATGGATCCCACGATGTATAATATCTCAAACACAGTAGTTTATTTCCTGCTAAGATAGTAGTCCAAAGCAGTGGTTCTTTGTTGGTGGATGTTTCCTTCATGAAATGATTCTGGCCTAGGCTTCCTCCATCCCATGGCTCTGTTGGCACATAGGGGTTGACAGCTGCATCCAGCCAGTGGAATGGGGAGGGGAGCAAAGGTGCAGAAGCTGCTGAAAAGCCTGAGTCTGGAAGTGATGTGCATCATTTCCATTCACATTCTGTCGTTTCTAGCAGCAGGAGGACTGGGAAAGTGGTCCTTGACTGGGCAACTGCTCTCCAGAGACAACTCATAACTCTGTACTATAGAAGGAGAACTCTGAATTTGGAGTACTTAGCTTCCGAGGTTGCTCTGCTGCTTTTCTAGGGCAGCACTGTTTTGTCCAGTGGCCCAGATGCCCACCTTCCATCAAAGGGTTGTCTAGTGCTCACTGCCAAGCAGTCATCTTATTACTGTTTGAACCACTGAAGCAATTCCTGCTTTCTGTCAGGTAATTGGCAAGTGTCTCAAAGGTGCTCAGTCTCCATCTGTCTTGGGCAGGGGTGAAGAAAGCTGACCTCTATAAGAGGTACTTCGCAGGATTTGCTGGTGCAGTTCTCTTATACCAGGCATTGCTTATCTGTCCCCATCTCATGGAGGGCACAGCACAGTCTTGCATGGCTTGGATGATGGACACTTTCTTAAGAATTTCACCTAAGCTCATGGTGCCTAATTTATTTATTTTAAAGATATTTATTTATTTATTTATTTATTTATTTATTTATTTATTTATTTATTTTTGAGAGAGAGAGAGAGAGTGTGTGAGAAAGAGCACAAGCAGAAGAGTGGTAGAGGGAGAAGCAGACTCCCCGCTGAGCGGGGAGCCCGATTAGGGACTCGATCCCAGGACCCTGGGATCATGACCAGAGCTGAAAGCAGACGCTTAACCAACTGAGTCACTCAGGCACCCTCATGGTGCCTAATTTAAAACAGGTGCTTTGGCAGATGACCTCTGCCTGTCTCCAGTTTCGGCTCACAATTGTGGGCCTCTTAGTCCTAGAGTTTTCTCAAGGAGACTTCCTTAGTCCTGGGCATGTGTGAAAGTGATCCTCTGCCCTGGGCCTGACCTCTTTCTCTCTTTCCTTTTTAGGCATCCTCTTTCACGACCGCTGGACCTCACAACTTACAGGCTGTTTTTCAAGGTAGAAAGATATTTAATTTAATTGAATTTCAGAGTTTTCTTGTGAAAGAGGAGGTGTTATGTGTTACAGAAAATATTTCATAAGAATTTTACTGAGCAAGAACTATATCTGATGTGGTATGAAAAGAGCTATGTGAAATTTGAAGGAGTATGAGATATGGTTTCTGCTTATGAGGGTGTTTTGAAGTTAGTAAGAACTGCTAATCACCCAGGAAGTAAAAAAATAATGTAGTGGGTAACAGGGTACTAATTTTAGGCTACCACCTAAAAATAAGATGAATTGAGGGGAAGCATCTTAATTAAGTATCCTTCCTGACAGTCTTCCTTGCCATCCTTCATTTGATAAAGTACAAAACTAAGGCTATGTTTTGCCTAACATATTGAAGTGTAATAAAAAAAGAAAGAAAATTTGAAGTATTGTTGTCATTTTATCTTTCAACTTTCAAGAGTATTTATTTTTCTAACTCCTAGAAAGTGTACCAAAATTTAGTTTGCACTTCTAAAAATTTTTAGGATTAGAAATATTTATTTATTTAATTCTTGCTCATGATCAAATGCAAACAATGTTAAAGAGTTATGGTGAAAAAGAAGTTTCTCTTTTACCCTGTACCGCAGACCTCCTTGGGGGCAGCCATGGTTATCCCTTGCCCCTCTACTTCCAGGGGTATTCTGTGAGTATCTATGCTGGGCATTTCATTCTTCATTTTCTCCCACTTTCTTTCTCTCCACTTGGCTAGATCAGTAGTTCTCATTTATACTGTGCAAAATAAACACCTGGGAACTTCTGAGAAATGCAGATTTCCTACTTTTATTTTTGTTTTTTTTTCCCCAGAGATTCAGTGGTGCTGGGTGAGTTCAGGGAATTGCATTTGTAACAAGGTGATTCTGAAGCAGGTGGTGCATGTGCCTACTTTGACACACTGATTTAGAAAATAATTAGGGTGTCACTGCACTGGGGCCTGTGATCCAGTCACAGGCTGCTGTGGTAGATTTTATCTTTTCCTATCATAATGCCATACTCACTTTTCCAGTCTTTGACCTTTATTGGGGTTCTCCTTCCTTTGGTCACCATGGTGATGCACAGAGGTCTTCCACATGTAATTAGCCTAAGGATGTTGATTTGTTCCATTGCCTCTCACTGACTGCCTCACTGCTGGGCTGCAGAGTGTCATTAGCTAGACTGAGAAAACACAGTTTGTTTTCTTTCTTCCTCCAATGGTATGATTACAGTTAAGAGTGGTTTTCTTCTATCTCTGAGGAGTAACAAAACTATGGACTTTTGAGAGGTGACAGTAACTTAGAAATTGTTTCACCTACTTTGTAGATGAGGAAGCTGAGGCCCAGAGAGATTAAGAAATGTACTGTACGGTGACTAACATAACATAATAATAATACAAAAAGAAACGTAACCAAGGTCACAAAATTAATGGCAGAGCTGACCAGAAACCTGGTTCACTAATTCTGAATCTGGAGCTCGTTTCTCTGCTTAGTGGCAGCTAAAATCTCAGGGTCCCTGAAAGGCTTTCAAAAGTTCCTGTTCCACAGTCCTTCTACCACTTTGAAATATGTCCTTCTGTGACCTGTCCACCCCTCCACCCCCACTCCCATGGGTCACACTAGCCCTGGTTGGTTGTCTTGCTCAGTGTAGTGGTTGTGTGAATTATTTCTGAGCTCTTGAATGTGGCAAAACGTCTCTACTTGAACTCAGGTCACTAAATATAAAGCAATTTTCAATGGAAGGGGTTGTGGTTACTTTAAGTCTCTGTGAAAATGCAGAAGCTCACAATTCTTACTCTCAGCTTCTTCAAACAAAGACCCAAGGAACAGTCCTTATTATTTTTCAGAGGTTGGGGGAGGGTTGGGGTCATGAAAAGGTTGCTTGATTCACAGTCTCATCCTGCCTTCCTCCTCCTATTGACAAGGCATCAGAATGGTTTATAGATTGTCACCTCCCTTTAAGGCCTGTTTGCTGATGTTTTGAGACATTTATCCAATCTTAGGAAACTCAAGGGACATGATTCGACTTTGAATTATATATTATCCATATTTGGGATGGAATAGGCAATTTTAATGGAAAAAGCCCTTCAGTCAGGCCAGGGATTATGAAAGGCTTTGATTTGTATATTTGTTAAAATCATCTACATTGATGTAAAAATTTTAAAGTTCTATGAATTTAACAATATTTTAACTTGAATGTGATTAACACCCTCCCACCGTACCACCCCCCACATGTGTTCTTCCCTGTTTTTTTTTTTTTTAACCTTTGGTGAAATAGTAACTTACTGTACCATAACTTTGATAATGTCCCCAGAGTTTAGCCAGGAGAAATATCAGACTGTCCTTGGAGAACATGTCTGTCTCGATGAGAACAAGAAGGATTCCAGGAAAAAGGGCTCAGTTCCTAAAATAAATTACAGTAACTTCAGAAAGGAAATTAAGTGTCTATGGAAAGATACATTCACTAGACTAGTGACTTTCCCCACATTTTTGTAATTCAGATACTGTATTCAGGAAAAGGAAATTAATTGAAGGTTTTAGATACAAATGGTGAGAAATGGGAAATAGCATTTGAAAGCCTTTAAGTACACATAGTATTGTACTTACATAATTAGAGCTGGTCGTGAATCTCTCCAGTACCTTAACTGATGAAGTTGCAGTCTTTCAAACAGGTATTTACATTAAGCCTGAAGACACAGATAGGCATGAAAACAATGGTATCTTTTTTTTTTTAATCTGTTGTAACATGCAGCCAGTAAATTAGTCTCTCTCTAACAGTAGGATAAGGAATGATGCTGTTTTGCTTACATGCATTATTCTTGGAATTCTGCATCCCTGGGTGAAGGTTCTCAAAGGTTATACTAGCCATGCATTGAGGTACGGACAGTGTATCCAGACACATGCTCAAGGTAAAAACCATGTTGTACTTGTCTATTCCCATTCCCCAATGCATCCGTGCTTATAATTTTTAAGTACCAAAATTGTCCTTGGCTATTTTTGGTCCACTTACTTTCTTTTGAGAATGATGATTATTATCCTGACATTTTGTTTCAGATGTATTTCCTCCTGCCCTTGAAATCCAAATAGATGTTAGTTTTCCATCCATATGTTTTCCTACCTATTGCACAATTGGGCTTGGCTCATTTGCATTTAGTTGTCTTGGGAAGGTTAACGATTTTATTTTCAAAAGGTCAACTGCTGACACATAACCTATAAAATAGTTAGCTGTCCAGGGTTCTTTCCACTCATTCCTCAAATACTCAGGTTTTTTTTTTTTTTTAATTCACTACTGAAAATCAGTTGCCTCTAGGAATTTCAATATTACATTACAGCATAACAAACTATCCAATATCACTAATGGCCTATTTAGGAATGAAATGCTTTTCTTTTGGTTTTAAGCAATTTCTAATTTTGACGGGGATCAGGCACCATCTACAAGGATGGAGTTAATAGCTCCCTAAAGGGACACATCACTAGCCAGGTCGTAAAAATCATGCATGGCTTGCTCTTTTCAGCCATAAGGCAAGAGGAAAACAAATACATCTATTTTCCCCCAGCATTACATTTGTGGTCTGAAGATGCTTGGAAAATTACAGTCATTATATTATTATTGTTGTTATTTTTTGCAATGTTTCTGAAATCTGGGTAATTATCCATTTTTATCTATCTGTCTGTTATTTATGTATTTATATCCTTTCCCTAAGAATTTACTCTCTAAGATGTCTTCTCTCAAAATCATATCCCAAACAGGATACAAGTGCTGGGATGAATATATACTATTTGAGACTTTGCCATGTAAAGCTGTTGTCTGGAAAATTCAGGCAAAAGAACTAGTTAGTGAGGGAAGAAATTACTCAACATATTTGTTTTGGCTGCTCAGTCAATCAGATTTGTGGGATAATAACTTTAATTCTTTGTAATAAAACACACCAATCCTCTCCTATTTCTGTATTGTAAATGTACCCGTTTGTCTAAGACAAAATTGATCTGAACGCAAATGTGTTTGCTTTGTCATTGTAAAATGTGCTTGGGTACCGAGCACCTCAGGAATGGATGGAAGAGCACAGAGCAGCAGAGAAAGAAATAGGGGTGGGTGGGCTGAGGGCAGGATTCAGATCCCACCTAGAAACTGGATGATAAGAATGGCAAAACAATCTCAGTGTTAGGAAAAGAGAAGACCAGATGGTCAGGTGCAGAAGACTTGCTAGAACTAGACAATGGTGGGGAGGGGCTCCCCAACATGGCATAGAGATGTTTACAGCATTCTCCTCTGAGGGAAGAGAGAGAGGTGTTTATTATTAGATGGCGGTAGAGAAGCACCTTGGATTCAGATTGCCTGGAACGCAAGCAAAAGGACCCAATTTTCCTCACGGGAAAGGAACTGTTTGTTGAGCTCCTACTAATGGGCCAGGTCTTCCATAGATGTTATATAATTTAATTCTGCACAGCATCCCTATGAAGGAAATTACAGTAATAATAGCTAACATCTTTTACATGCTTATTATGTGCCCCACACAGTGCTAAGTGCTTGTTTTGCATTGCTTCTTCATAATAGTCCTTTATAATTCAGGAAACAGACTCAAAGATGAGAGCAACTTACTCAAGGATGCACAGTTAATAGACCTGGAATTTAAGTCCAAATATGTCTGACCCAAAGCTCAGACTTTCTGGCTTACCATGATGTTTCCTTAGTGAATGAAAATCCATTGGAGATGGAAGAGCCATCCCTTAATTTGTGACCTTATCTGATGGATAAGCTGGGTACCCGCTATTTACTTGGTAGACCACGTCATTACCTAAATCCCTTACAGTAAAGTCAAGGTAATAGTCTAAGGGGTTTTTAGAGTGAGAGTTTTCATGACTTACAGAGGGGCAAAGGCGAAGAGTGGTTACCATCTAATGATAAATAACCAGTCACACAAAAACAAAAGATTCCAAATATTTAACCCTTTGATTGGTAGCGATGAAAGGAATCTTAGGAGAATATGGAAACCCTTGAATAGATGATACTTTGGAAAATGTTATTTCATTCAGCATCCCACACTGCCTTTGGGCTTCACAACTACCACATAATGATGAGTCTAATTCTGCTTCATCACTGTCTCCAAATGTGAGAAGAGGGACTGGGCCTCTGAAGAAGAGGACTTTTTGGTGTGTCTTGTGTTGGGCTCATAGATGGATTGCCTGGCTCTCCACATAGCCTCACAGGCTGCTGCAACGATATTTGGAGATACAGCCTGAGGGAAGGAAAGGTCAGATGCTGAAAGCAGGGGGTCAGTAGCTAGGGGGTCAGTAACTAGAGCAATGCAGTCCCCCTACCCCCTCATAGATTCCAGTGAGATTAAGAAAAACTTTCATCATTGGATTTCCTTGGCCTCTGATATTCCAGGATGTGGTTGTGGCATGCCAGAGTGTAGTTATTTTGAAATTTGAGGTTTGTGCCCAGCTACCACCAAGAATTCTCAGTGGGTGGCATTGACTGTGCTCTTTCAGATTTAAATGGGAAAAGAAGTGGGTTCAGAAAGCAGCTTTTGTCTAAAAAACACAGTATTTTCATGATTATTGTAATTTTTATAAGTGAGACAGTATCATTAAGCTATATCATGTAATGGTTTTCAGTTAGAATTTTGTGATGTGCTTTAAAAAAAAAAAACCCATATATCAGGTCTATAAAGTAAACTTGCCAAAATCTGAGCTCCTGTTTCCCTCTTCAAAATGCCCCAAACTTCATGCTTTACTTTTAATTTATGGTAAAGACTTTATTATCAGACCTGTTGGGAAAAAAAGAGAGAGAACATATGAGTTCAGACTTCCAGTTATCTGTGCTTTAATTTAAGCTAATTTCCTAAATTTCGAGATGTACCTAATGCCCTGGCTGCCACATGAAGTGGAAAGCCACAGATGTCCTCGGAACTATTATATAAAGGTATGGAGTCTCAACAGCTCCGTAGTTGAGAGCGCATGAGAAGACCACCTGGGCATAAAAACCCATCTCCTGGAAGTTTTACAAGCCAAACCCTCCAAAATGCATCCTGAAACCATGTAAGAAAATCATGGTTTACTTCAGAAATAATTAGGATTTAAAATAAGCCCTTGTTGAAGCAAAGGAGCTGGTTGGCAGAGGAGAAGAGTAAACTGCTATCCAGCTCTCAGAGGTGTTCATGAAAATGTGACAGGGTAGGTCAATGCCAGGGAATCTGGGTCAGACTCTAGGCTCATAATCAGAGAGTGCTTGTTGCAGCATACTTTTTTTTTTTTTTTTTTTTTTAGGGCTCAAAAATGGAGCAAAAATTTATACTGGAGGGCAAAAGACAAAACCAGCCTCTGGAACCATCTCTGTGGTAAAATGCTGGATACCATGGCTTTAACAACAGTAGGAATTTTCTGTTCTGCCACTTTCAGAGTTAATTTTCTTCTCCTCTTGAGAGCAAGAAGAATTACAAAAATCTTTTATATCAGATTTTCAAATACCAATAAGTTACCCACCCCCACTTTTTTTCTTTATCAGCGTGCCCTTTCGACAGGCAGTGCATGGTAAAATGAATAAATTCAGCATATTTTCCTGTTCACCAAGCATAAATTATTACTAACTGTGGTGAGAGGCTATTTGAAAAGCTGTTTTATTTTGTAGAGGAATCTTCTTTTATCTATAAATGATTCTGTTTGAAATCAAAGAAGATACTGTCCTATCTTTGTGACCTCAGGAAACTGAACTATGATGACATATTTCCATTCTAAAGAGGGCAAGGAAAGGATTCATACATAAGCTGAATAAACTCTACTAATCTATTCCTGTCTTGGATCAGATTCCCAGTCTTTGAAATACTAGGAGAATTACCATACCATTAGTATGTGATATGACACCATTGCAAATTATCTGATGAGTGTGTTCTAACTGGCAAGCTTCAGCCCTGGGTTGGGGGTTTGGACTCTGTGACCTTAGAGATCCTTTTCAACGGAAATGCATTACAGGTCTTTCATACCATAGCCCTTCAGTAATGGGGCTGTGGCTCTGTTATTTTTGCCAGGCTTTCAGCTCTAGTGCATTAAGTCGTGATTTCCCTCAAAGATGCTCTGCGATTCCCACACCTGAAAGGATTGTAGCAATTTGATAAAGGATCAGTTTGAAGTAGCACTAACGAAATGTGTATCTATCAAATGATTATAGCTTTTATTCAATGACAAACAGCCTGGATATTCATAAATAGTTTTTATGCGGCAGCACATTCATTCCATCCTCATTTCATCTGACGCCTGTCTTCTGTCTGGTGCTTTCATCATAATAAATTGGGTATTGAACCATGAAGTTGGCATTTAGCATTAGCATGTTATATTGTACCCCTTATCATTTTGCTATTTTCTCCATTGATTTTTCTTTCTTTCTACTTATTCATGTTTTTGTTTGGAAGAGAGCAGTAAGGATCAATGATTTCTGAAAATGAACATTTTTAATGAAGCAGTTTTGACTAGGACTTCTAAGTATTTGGGCATTAGCCCTCAAGAAAACAGGTTGGATGTTGTGAACCTTGTGTGGTAAGGCAGAAAGTAATCCTGAATCAAAGACTCTTGGCTCTAAGCAGGGCTGACTCACAGCGTTGGCTCTCCCAGCAGAACTTGGAGAAGACTGACTCACTTGCCCAGCGGCACGTGTGTGAGGTTGAGCAGTGAGACCAACTGCCTGACGAGCCGTTTTGGTTGTTCTCTCAGTGAAGTGCAAAGCATGTGAAAATTATTCATCCTCATATGTTAGGTCTTAAAATAGTTTGCACTGTTGATCCATTTGTAAGAAACGTGCAGGCAGTTTTCTCAGTCCACCTGGGTCTAAGTTCAAATGACTGAAAACTCTTCGTGGCAGAACCACCTATGAAGTCTAAAGATATTGAGGTCAACCTTTACTACTCTCCATTTGCTGCCTGGAAATATCTGTTTAGTTCCAAGATTTTTTACCCTTGAACTGCCTCCTGTGGAAATCACCCCATTACCCAGATTAGGTCCTCAAACTGCTCACTGTATCATTGCCATTGCCTTTCAAGGGCAGGAAGTGATTAGGGTTCCTTGGGTGCAAGCAACGGAAACCAATGCTGGGTAATAAACAGGAATTACTGGAAGGAGACACGGAATCAGCAGAGCATGCACAGTTGGGTTTGTGAATAGGTAGGAACAGAGCATGTCTGTAAGGCCAGGAATCAGGAGGCACAACGCCCGCTTCAGCTGTGGCCATTGGTGATATGCAATTATTTCTTGCATTCTTGTTTTAAAGAGTGTCCAAATGACAGACACTCTTTATGC
Source organism: Ursus maritimus (assembly GCF_017311325.1). Lineage (NCBI taxonomy): Eukaryota > Metazoa > Chordata > Mammalia > Carnivora > Ursidae > Ursus > Ursus maritimus. The sequence goes on from NW_024423675.1 coordinate 1,700,093, forward strand.
CTGGAAGTGTTGGGGTGAGAACAAAGAAAATTTGATCCAATGGCTTCCTGGATCCCTGGAATTAGCACCCCTCCCAAACTGCATATGGTGGGATGAGTTCATTACCCAAATTGAAACTGGAAGGTAATTAGAAAGTGGGAAAGGATACTGGGTGGCAAATGTCCTTGAGAAGGCATTTTTCCCCCTGCACTTCCTCATCTCTCCAATTCATTTCAATTCAATTCAACAAGTATTTACAGTAGCCTCTGTAACTTCTCTGCAATTTCCCTTTCCATGGTTTCAACCTCAGACTGGAAGCATATGATCCTTCTTCTGACATTGTCAGAAGGTCAATAGCTGCCTAACTCTGTATCACAATGCCTGTGTCATTCACCTCATTAGATCTCCTCATGTAAGCATTCACATCATCTCAAGAAGACCAAGGGTAAGTATAGTAAATAAGATATTTTGAGAGAGAGCGAGAGAGAGAGATCACATTCACATAAATTTATTTTAGTATATTGTTACAATTTTTCTATTTATTTTATTATTAGTTACTGTGTTAATCTCTTACTATGTCTAATTTATAAATTAAACTTTATCACAGATATGTATGTATGGGAAAAACATAGTATATGTAGGGTTGGTATTATCCATTGGTTTCAGGCACCTACTGGGGATCTCAGAATGCATTCCCTGCAGATACGGTGGGACTGCTCTTTTAAGTATCAACCCTGCACAAGGTTCTGTGTTAGGTATTGGGCAATCTGGGAAGAGAGGTCTTCTACACTGTGCTGCATATTGTGTTGCATTTAATGGTGCCATGGGAAAAAGAGAAAGAGAGCAAAAAAACTCTCATGGCTTTTTTTATATGACTTTATTTTTTAGAACAGATTTAGGTTCACAGTAAAATTGAAAAGAAGGTCAGAGATTTCCCATATAACCCTGCCTCCACACAGGTATAGCCTCCTCCACTGTCAACATCCCCCACCAAAGTAGTACATTTGTTGCAGTTGATGAATTTATATTGACACATCATAATCACTCAGTGTCTACAGTTTACATTAGGATCACTCTTGCTTTTGCATATTCTATGGATTTTGACAAATGTATCTACCTCTATAGTATCATACAGAATATTTTCACAGCCCCAAAAATGTTTTGTGCATGCCTATTTATCTCACCCTTTCCTTAGCCCCTGAACACTGATCTTTTTATTTTCTTCATAGTTTTGCCTTTTCTAGAATGTCGTCTAGTTGGAGAGCAAGAGGTGTGTGTGTGGGGGGGTGGATTGCTGTTACGTGTCTTCCCATTTCCTCCCAGTTGCTCCCCTCCATCCCTGGAAGTTCACATGGGAGGAGAAGATAACTGGAGATTTGGCATACTCCCCCTCCCCACAAAGGTTTCCAGACCCTAAGGTATATCATAAAAAAGGAGTGATGAAGTGCTTCGTAGGATTAGAAGGTTTGTTCCGAGAACTCTAAATCCCAGAGACTCCATGGTCTTGACTTAGAATCCTCTTTTCCAAATATTGTTCCATAGCCCAAAGACAATTCTGGTGGTAGGATTATTCGTTTCAGCAGATATCTTTGTGCTAGAAAGTCTGTCATAATCTTCATTGCCTATCACATCAAATTTTAATGATTTTTTCTGGCTTTTGGGGTCCCCAATAACGATCTCCATCTTAACTCTATGTTTTCTCTCACTGTCCTTAACACTGGCTTCTCCTCCTGTACTGGGTTTTCCCCCTTCCCTCTTCTACCATGTACTGCCCTCATCATCCCATAGTTTTTCTTGTCTGTAATGATTTCCTTTTTCTTCCTACTCAGGCTGGCTCAAGTGCCACTTCCTCTAAGAAGCTTTCCCTGACTATTTCTATACCACAACATTCTTTTAGTCCTCTGTACCCAACAATGCTTATAATCTGTATCACACAATTTGAACTTGATTATTCTATTATTCCATATTTTTCTTATGTTTTTTCTTGTTAAATCTTATGCAAGTTTGCTGCTCTGGTCCTACAAAGATAAGAACTCTTCCTTTTATTTCTTTGTCATCTCCCACAGCATGTACAGTTCTGTTGGAACCTTAAAAATATCTTGCTTTAATGTAGAGACTTGTCAAATCACCATGTTGTACACCTGAAACTAATGTAACATTGTGTATCCACTATATTTCCCTATTAAAAAAATACCTTGTTTTCTCTGCTGGCCTCCCTAGATTTTAGTGAGCTGTCACCATGGGGCTGTATGAGAGCCTTTCTCAAAAGCTACTCTCTACTTCTATGTTTGCAGTGATTTAGGGGAGAGGAATATGTATTGACCCCTTTGCCATGTTTTGATGGAGAATAGAACTTCTCTCTTCCTTAAAAGGTCACATCGGAGTCAACCCTTCCTGGCACTTTCTCTATTCTCCCACCTACTTCTATCCTTGGGTGAGTGAATGGCCAATACAAATGACTGAAGCTTGATATTCTTTTTGGCAAATTATAAGAGGATGAGTTGTGTTCCTCTAAAAGAATGGCCATATGTCTGTGTCTCTCAAAAAAGAAGGTGAGGCGGGTAATGGGCTCCACTCTTCCTCCTTTCATTGCTTGCCCTTTGATCATTGAGAAGGACCACTTCCTCCTTGCTTTCTATACCCAATGCAGGTCTTTCTCTGATGTTGGTGATGTGGGTGGAGACAAGCATTTTCACTTTCTGTTCTAGCTTTTTCACCATCGGTCTCCTCTTCTCCATTGGTCTTTCTGTCCTCAATTTGGAGTAGAAGATATGAAGTCAAACCACATTCTCCAATCTAGCTGTTCCCAGGAAGCCTAAACCTCAGGCATGGGGCTATTTAGGTGATTGCTTAGTCCATTGATGAAACCAATATTTGGATTCTTGGTCAGATGTCCATTCTGGCATGTCTCCTCTAATGGCCACAGCAATGGAGGAGAAGATGGGTGAGTGTTAGTTTGGGACCCCAAACACTCTCTACCTTAAACCCCTAACATGAAATAAGTTCAAGTATTGGGTTAACCGTATGGCTGTGTAATTTTAGTGGAGAGTAGCCTATAATCTTAAATAGGAATGGTCTATGTGGCATCCACGTATGCATGTGTGTGTGTGTGTGTGTGTGTGTGTGTGTGTGTGTGTGTGTGGTCGAGTGTTCTTTTTCCCATGGCTATACAGAGCAGCAGTGCGGTCAGATTCTCCAGCAGGTCATAAAAACTGCCAAAGTAGGGTCGGCCTACTTTGACTTTGTGGGGGACCCTGCCAGTCTGTGCAACACCTGCTGAGGTGTTTCTACATTTGTGGTCATCTTTGTTAACTCCTTTCAAAACCTCTCGCCCAAACTTGGATGTTACTGAACTCCCACCTAGCCTATGGCAAAGGCTACATTTCAACATGTTCTGTATCCTGGGCTTCCCCACCCAGTATGGAAACCACTGATAATGACGTATCGTTAGCAGCACAGTGCTGGAAGGAAGTAGACCTGAAGTTAGCATCTTTTTCAGATGTGGGAAGTGCATTTCAGCAGACACTCACAGGCACACAGGTACATGGCAAAGCAGGCATTGTCCCAGAGCCCACCTGCCTCCCCCTTATTCTTTGGAAATAGGACTGGTATGTCTCTATCTTACTGAGTTTGTGTCTCTTGGCAATTATTTCCTACATTGGAAACTTCGCCTTTCTTCCTTTCTAGTGGCAGCCACACTCATGACTAGGATTGTTCAAGATTCCTGTGAGGCCCTCCTGAACTCTGTGCCTCCTTCTGACCTCAGGTGGTTCTATGTGTAAAAGAAAGAGATGAGAGCATGGGAGCCAGTGTGCCTTTAAAGCAGGAAACATATTACCGGCTTTTGTTAACTTCTTGGCTGAGAGGTTAAGAAAACTCTGTATTCATAAGCCATGGTATAACAACAATGTACTGTAAGATTGTGCTCAGCCAAGTCTTCTGTTTTCCTGATGTGGAGTAGCAAAATAGACCCTCTCCCCTTTGCCCCCTTCTTCCATGGAGGTGAATGAGCTTTGAAATCCCTTTGATTCTGAATAAGCAGCAGAATGAAAGGGCCTTCATTTAAAAGGGAGAGGCTGAGCCTGCTTGATTTCTCTTCAGCTTCCTCAGTGAGCTCAGCAGCTGACCTTTTGGCTCGGCAACTGGTCTGCTAGTTAAATGCAGCCACTGAACAATCACTTGACAGGATTTCCAGCTTATTAAAAATGGAGTGTGGCCACAAGGGATTCAAGCAAAAAGGTAATAAAAGAGCACCTAATAAAAACTTTAAAACATGTGCACACACATTCCAAGCTAGAGTGATCTTTAACCCCCACTAACCCTTTAAGGGTTAGGATTTGGAGACCAGGGATGAAGAGATGAAACGAGGGCTGTAAAGCTAGGATTTGAAGATGTTTTTGAATTTTGGCCTTTTCATTTTTTTTTAAAAAATCTGTTTCTAAATGATAGAGGAGTGATGTTAATAATGTGGCTTATACCTAATTTTCATTTTCTGTATTTCCAGATGTAGGCACTATTTGTATCCATAAGTAAAAGAATGTAAATGTTCAGACACTTAGTAATAAGACCATGTCTCCTAACGTTAATGAATGAAATATGTAGTACATGTAGGAAAATCAGAGTGTCAGCTTCTGTAACCTTGCCTGACATGTGTCTTATGGCAGAGTACAATTTATCTGTCACTGCCTTCACCTGCTAATGAATGAAAATATGAAAAAAACCATTTTCTGAAAATCTCCTGACATTGTCTTCTTACTACTTGTAGTTTCTTCTTAGGTAACCTTAAAATGGATCTGATTTTCAATGTAATGATCAAAAAACTGTAGATACCCCTTAATTCTGTGATATAAGTGAATGTTTCTTGCTGCCTATCATTCAGCTATCTTTTATACATTTACACATCTTCCTCCAGAAAAGGAATGCTGGTTCTCTTCACATGGAGCACTGTGAGACTGTTGGCGCCATGTTTACTCACTTCAGTTTCTGAATGTGAGTAGTTAGAGAAAGGTCCACATTAGGGATATGAGGTTACTCTTAGATTCACCAGTGGTAAAAGGCAGNNNNAGCAGAACAGCTAGGGGTCAGATTCTAGAAGTCAGGCTTTCTGTATAAGGCAGTAGAATGTGGTGGAATGTGGTACTGCCTAGAACCAGCAGGCAGGAGACACAGTTAGCTCTCCCTCTCCCACTGACACCTTGTTTTACTTTAGAAAAGACACTTCACAGCTTTGTCCCTCAGTCTCTTCTTCTGTGAAATGGGGTATGTGCAGTGGGGCTAGATAGTCTCTAGGCTTTGACACTCTGATGATTTCATTAAGGAATCACAAAAATCTGAAAGGCGCTCCCAGGATCAGCTAGTTCATTGCCTTGTGTTAAAATAATTCTGTCCCTATAGCATTCTGAATAAAAGGCAACCTGGTCCAAAATAAATGACAAAATGAAATCTCATTTAGGGAATACTTTCTATGTGGGCTTCTAACAAATGTAACTGAAAGAAAGATCCCTCCTCTTTTCTGCCTAGAGGATAAGGAAGAGGATGCTGTGCTTCTCTAAGTCATACTCTACATAAAGGCAATGGGCTGCGTGGAGTTTTGCTCGCCATTGTACTCTGAATGCCTCACAAGGTGCCTATAGCAAGTGACTAAATATCTGTTGCACGAATGAATGAATGAATAAATGAAAAATTCAGTACAGTCTTTGTGTGGTTAAAGATTTTTAAGAGATCTCTGGCTTCCTAATGGGTCATATCTAATCCTAGGAAAGCCTAATGGGACATAATTTGTAAATGGGGAGAAGGCTAGGAAAGGAAGGATAAAGGAATCAACCCTGCTGTGAATAACATGAATTGCCTGCCCTATGAATTAAGACTGAGTCAGGAAAATATTTCTCTTTTTCACTATTGGTTTAGAGTGTTATAATTTCTGAGAATGAATTTTGTCCTTTAGTTGTGTGTGTGTGTGTGTGTGTGTGTGTGTGTGTGTGTGTGTGAGAGAGAGAGAGAGAGAGAGAGAGAGAGAGAGGCAGAGAGGCAGAGAGAGACAGAGAAATCCAAAAGTTACCTGCTGACAACAGGGATAGGTGTATCATCACCTTACCTCTTGAAGGAGAACCCGCATCCATGCTGTGTTCTGCTTCAGGACTTAAGCTGAGCCAAAGGCCATTGTGGTCTGTTGCCCTGGAGGCACCTGGTTCTTCATCCAGACTGAATATCTCAGATGTGGGAAATATACCACTGTAGAAGAGGTGGATCCTGTGGTTAGAGAATGGGGTTATCTCGAAAGGTGGCCAGAGAGAACGGTTTAGAAAGGAAGTTGCTCTCGAAGACATGAGAACATGGAAACAAAGTTAGGACTTAGGATTTTTTGAGATGGCCACCATGAAGGGTTTAACTTCTTGGCTATTTGTCTTTTGGAATACAGGACAATTTGTATATAGTGCAAGGTTTAAAATTTTTTCTTTCTGTTGAAATTTCCCTTAAGTATTCTAACGCTTCAAGAGATTCTGATATTCCCACTTCTCCGGCCGTTTTAGGAGCTTGAACAGATTAGGAAAAAATATAAAAGGGCATTTTTATTAGACAGAGTGCTCTTATTTATTTATACGGACCTTTGGTACTCAGGAAGGTCCCGGGAGGCCAAATATGTACAGGTGAATCACTGCTCAAAGACCATCTGGGTTGACTGTCGTTATGATCACAATACTCTTTCAAAATGAATGCCTATGAATGTATTTTGCCACATTTTTGAACACTTAACATTTTTATCATGTCATTAATGGTATAGATATGGAAAAAGTATCTGTGGCTTAAGGTGTTAGTATTATTAGAGGGCCATGATTTGCCTAGGCAATCCTGAATGCCTCTTTGGCCCTAACTGGTTACTCAATAGGACCAGAATTAATAGCAACAAAAGCAGCGCAGGAATATAAAGATCAAACATTTGTTCTTTTTTGAAAAGGAAATGTTTTGGAAGGCAGAAAGATTTTCTGGTACGGATTACTCTTCTGGTCTCCAAGTTCAGCTGTGTCCTCCTGAGTGCCATGGGTTCTGCTGCTTGCACATAGATCGCAAAGATGCGGGAAGTAGAGGCTGCCAGTCCAGAAACTCTGCTGTTGCTCGGTGAACCAAAGACCAGACAGAGCTGGTAGCTTTAAAGTGCCATTCAGAAGTAAACACAGAAGCTAAGTCAGGCCTGGACACCAAAAGCTGCTTTTCCAATCAGGCAAAACCATTCTTCTATAATTACTAAAGCCAAAAGTTGCTGAAATAGGAAAAACTTGTTTGAGTTGTTTCTGATTTTCATTGTGGCGAAGATGGCTTTTTAGTCCTTTAGAAGACATTACAACCACATCTCCATAGCTTAATTTTAATGAATTTTTTAAAGGGATGAATTAATGCCACATTTTGTTTATAATTGTAAGGATCAATATATGCCCAAGCCCACATAAAGCCAGGGGTCCATTTATTGAAGAATGGAAAACAGAAACCTAAGCAGCTTTGCCTGGAGGGCTTCCACAGGCTGGTGGTTTGAGAGAGGTTTTATCTCTTTAATGAGTATGATATTAAAATTATGTGGGTTCAAGAGGTTTTATTTTTGCAGTATTTGAACTATATATATGGACATCTGCAAATGCCAATCATATGACTTATGTGGGCACAATTAATTGTTTGTGCTCACACATATGCTGACAGCATTTGTTTTATGCACCTGCTTCTTCTCCAGTTCCAGTTTGCTTCGATCTTTTGATTTTGTTTTAATGCGCAGGCGTTTGCTGAAGTGTAACCACTTACAGAGCATCTGGGCTCGCATGGGTTTTAAAACTGAATCCACATTTTAACAGTTTCTCACCTCTCGATCTGGATTAGAGAAAGCGAATACATCATAGTAACCAATATTAATAGTTCTTTCACATTCCTAAGTGCTTACATTTGCTTCTTGGTTATAATCCTCAATTTGAAGTTTGGCTCCCTGCTTTGTCTCAGGTTCCCACGGGCCTTCCAGTAATGCTTATCATTTGCATAGCACTTTTAAAACCCCTTTCAATCATTAGTTAATTAATTCATAAGATGTCTTTTCACGATCCCCATTTAATGCATAAATAAGCAAAGTGGGCCAAGCAGAGGTTAAATGACTAGGCCAGGGCCATAGGGGGATTTGGCTAAGTCCTTTAATTTTTTTTTTTGAATTTCCAGGAAGGAAGATACTTTTGCAACTCCAGTATCACACTATCAGGGCCAGTTAATGAACTTAGGCAATCTGAGGAAGTATTTGTTCTTTGTGTAGTGTTAGGCTTTCAAGTGGAAATGAGAATGTTGTGACGTCTTAAGATCACACAACCTCCCAGATCCGCAGGCTCAAGCCAAGACTTAGAGTCCAGCTGAGGTCTCTAAGCTTTTCTTGACAAGAAGCTATTTTGTGATAGTTTTTGAAATCTAAGAATTCTTGCCTGGGAAAGATGCTGGTAGTGTAAATCGAAGACATAGGATAGGAAAGGCTTTGGGTTATGGTCTTCCCAGGAGAACTTTCCAAAGAAGGGAAAATTTAGGGTAGCAGCTTCAGATCAAGCAAGCAAAAGTTTAAGATTGATAATATGCATTTTACTTCTTCAGTAGCCCAATGGTGATGATGGGAATGAAGGAATGCAGGGTGAGAAGGCTCTCCCAACTTCCTGTTAAATGCTTAAGAAAATTGTTTTTCTTCTGCTCCTCATCACACTTGGGGTCTTCAGGGTACCTTTAGCATCCGGTACACTGCAGGGCTTCAGTAGAGACCTGCTTAATTGGCTGTTACCCTGAGCTCAGAATAGCATCTGAGTTAGGAAGAAAAGCTGCTGCTATGGGAAAAGAGCAAAGAGAAGGTGGAAAAGAGAGACCCGGATTGAGGAGGTATGTCTGCATCAGGGGGAATGGAGGAGACGCAAGAAGCAAGCTCCCAGAGAGTAATAATCACTTCTGAGAAGATGCTACTTGGCCTTGACCCATATCCTGAAAGCACTAAATGGGATGTTGTCTGTTTCCTAGTGCTGTTCTAACAAATTGCCACCAACATGGTGGCCTAAAACAACAGAAATTTATTCTTTTACAGTTCTTTAGGCAAGAAGTCCAAAATCAAAGTGTAAGCAAGGTTGGTTTCCTCCTGCGGCTCAGAGGGAGATTCTGTTCCACACCTCTCGTAATAACTGGTGGCTGCTGGCAAATGTCTTGGCATGTAGATGCATCACTCCAGTCTCTGCCTCTGTGTTCTCATGGCTGTCTTCTCCCTGTGTCTCTGGTCTCAAATCCCTTCTTTTTCTCTTGTAAGGACATCAGTCATTAGATTTAGGACCTACCCTAAACCCAGGATAATCTCATTTCTCCTTAATTACATCTTACAAAGATCTTTTTTCCAAATAGGGTTCCATTCACAGGTATTGGGGGTTAGGACTTGGTTGTTTCTTTTTAGGAAACACAGTTCAACCTACTACAGACGTCATCCTTTAAACCTTGGGTCAGGGGAAATGCTGAAACAGTATTTAGATTCTGTATACGTGGGTCTCTCCTGTGAAACCAGACAGACAGACAATGAGTACTTTTAGAGGCAGAGCTAACAAATGCTTCCTTCTGCTTCTGTCCTATATTGTCCTATCCATCTAGCTCTGTGTCCAGCTAGAGGGAGGAATTGCTTGGCAACGCCAAGAATCCCCACTGCATCCAGTTATCCATAGGAGATGGGGCTGTTATCTTGGACAGCAGAGACAGCCTTCATTCCATGCACACCAGACAGTAGACACCTTTCCTTTCTCCTGACTCTGACCCGGTCACTGGTTCTTTAGGTGGTCCAACAGAAGAAAGTAGCTCTTATAATTCTTGGGCATATGGGCCTTGTGGGTGGGAGATACTTCTGTTTTCTGGTCACGGTAATTCATAGGACACTGATCTGGATCCCCTGGCAGTGACTCTGTACTGTACTGATCCTTCCGTTCCTTCCCAAACTACCCTAAATCAGCTCTTGTGGGAGCTCCACAGTCCTCCCAGTCACTGAGTCTGGTAACTTAATGCATTATCCTTGGATTTTTCCTTTTCTACTCCCTATATCAAATCAGTTTCTGGGTCATGTTGATATCCCAACTTTGTATTTCCTAACCCATCCCCTCTTTTTCATCCTCACCAGCCCTGTTTTCTTTCAGGTTCTCATCACTATCTCATGAAATATTAAGATTAGCTGCTTATTTGGTTGGCCTTTTTCCAGTGAATCTCTCCTTTCAATCCATCTGCTCCTCAACAGCCATATTAATGCCTTGACCAGTTTTTAGATAGTCTCTTGCTTCAAATCTGCCAGTGGCCTTCTTAGCCAGATTAATGCCCAGACTTGTTAGCAGGTCACAGTGCTCTTCATGACAAACTTGACTGAGCTGCTGATCCTGCTGTCAGTGGTTCACACATGACTTCTTCTAAAAGGACCTCTGGGTGCCACAATCCCAAGGTGGGTACTCTTGTATGTGGCAGAAAACACCCCGATTCAGCCCAGTGCTTACTGAACTGACACGTCCAGATGCTGCTAAACAATCAGCAATACTCAAGGGAACTTAATTTTTAAATATGGGTCATGACTATTTTGTGGTTTATTGGCTTAAAAAAAAAAACTTACCCTCTTTCTTCTTCACCTGAAATCTCATCTCCCAGAGCCTAGACTCTGTGCTGGATTGGGTTTCCTGCTTGGCAGTAAAAATCTTTTCCCTTGAGTGTTCAGTCATTGGTCCCTTAAACTTTGCTTATTTAAAAAGTTTATTTCTAAAGCCTTATATTTCCCCCATTTTCCACAAACTTCCTGTGTTCTACCCATTTAAACTGGAGTTTCCGGAGTCCTCATGTTTTCATTCCTCGGTGCCTTTGCCCATGCTATTTCCTCTTCCAGGAGCACCAGCTGCCCTGTGCATACCTCAGGATCCTTCAAGCTTAAGTGTTAGATCTTCTGACTCTCCCAGGCAGGCCTGGGAACTTCTTGGTTGGCATTCTCATCGCGGTCTAATAAACATTGATCTATCCAACCCCAGAGTGGAGTTTTTAAAACTGTGTGTCAATGTCCCAATAGTGGGTGGTAAAATCAATTTTTAAAATGAAATAGAACAGAAAATATCAGGCATATTTCATTTAGTAAGTGGTATGTGGACTTTTGCTGCTGCTATTGCTGCTGCTGGTGTGTGTGTGTGTGTGTGTGTGTGTGTGTGTGTGTGTATAAGAGAGAGAGAGAGAATGAGTACTGGGTCTAGGAGTATTTCTTACTGTGGGTCATGAGGCAACTGACCGAGTTATTTGGGTGTGAGGATCTTGCCTTAATCATCTTTGTATGCTTCAGACCCGGTCCAGTGTTTGCGTAAAGTTGACAGTCAGCACATGTCAGATGAATGAAGGAATCGGTGCAACTGCAAGAGTCCTGCACAGTTCTCAACACATTCTCAGGAGGCCGAGAAGAGCAATGCCAAAACACTGAGGACTGCACAGTGCACTTGCTGGCCCTACCCATGTTTGCAAATAGTCAAAGCCAGAAGTTTGGAATAAGTCATGCCTGTGTGTTCTGCAGTTTATGGACTCAGATGCAGCTAATATTTATTTAGCATCTACCTCTTTGCCACATGCTGTCTCATCTCATCTTAGAAAAATGCTGCCGTCATGACATTTCTTTTAGACACAAGGAGGGTAAAATGTTGCTTTAAACTATGCCCCAAATCTTCAGCAAGAACTGGGCTTGAATTTGCATCTTGTATCACTTAAGTGAGTGTTTATTCTTTTATATGAGGAGATATAGAAGTCGGGAGTGTGGCAGCTTCTGGAAGGCTGTGGAGGAGTGTTGGGGGAGGAAAAGGGCAGTACAGGCCACTTGCTCAGTTACTGCACTGAGGAAACAGCCACGCGGAGAAGAAAAACATCACCACACATTTGTGACAAACACTCCTAAAGCCTGGGAAGAAGTGATTTCAGTGGGCGCATCAAAGGTCCATTAACCAAAAAGCAGAAGACTCGGCTCTCTAAGTATGACGGGAAGTATTTGTCACATAGTTGTACTGTCACGGATGGGAGCCATCAGCAGCTGTTGCGTGCTGCTTGTACATTAACCACACAATCGTGGAGATCGATTTGGGAGCTCGTCCCTGAAGCCCTCCCCTGTCTGCCTTCACCTGCCTGCTCCCTCTTCCCTCACTCCTACCCCCACTGTCTACTCACCCCACCCCCCCGGCCCACCTCCTACTTCCATCTGGATGCCTCAGAGCAGATGTGGACAGAGCCATATGTTCCATCCCTCTGACTAACACTGCGCTGTGCTTTTAGATTGGCTCAAGTTGGATTGTGATTAATGTTTATTGTTACCATCACCAAGTCAGATAATGGGGATGGTTATTGATCTGCCCAATACAAATCTCTTGTTTTTTAGGAGTCTTGCACACAATGGAGGGAACTCAATGAAAGATGAATAAAAAAATATTTGTATTTGTTCACCTAAAATGAGACAGTATAAGACTGCGTCCTTGGCTCTGTCCTGCTGAACATTTTTATCAGGGACTTGGATCAAGACATAAAAGACCTGCTGATCAAATTTGCAGTTGGCATGAAGCTGGGCAGGATGGCTAATAGGCTGGGTAAGATCAGATTTTTAAAAGATCTTGACAAGTGGAACAAAAGACTAAAACCAACGTGAAAAATTTAATAAGAAACTTAAAGTCACGCACTTGGAGTAAAAAAAAAAATCTGCTTCAAAGTACATAGGATGGAAGGAAGAAATCTACCTTTGCAGTAGTCCTAAAGAAGACAGCTAAGGGCTTTTAGTGGATTCCATCCCTAAGGAGTTAACCATAAAGGTGATGCAAATGAAGCTGTATGAATAGAAGCACAGTCAATGCCCATCCCAGTGAGCCGTGCACAAGTCCGACCATGGCTGCAGCACCCTGGGTGTCTGTCATATTTAAAATAAAAATCAAAATATATGTCACTTATGGATTGATTGAAAATTCTTTTCTCAAATTCCTCTTAAAAAATCACCAGAGTAACAAGGGTTAACTGCAGTTAGTGAAATATTATTAGGTGTGTTTAAAAAAAGCAATATTCTTCTTCCAGCACCCCCTAAAGCAGGCAACTCATGTTAACAGCCTGGGGTGCATCCTTCCATGCTATTAGTCACGCTGATACAAACATATCAAAATAAACACGCGTGTAAGATTTTCATTGGGATCGTTTGTTTTTTTATAATGTGGATCCTGCAAAACCCATTTACTCTCCAGCTTTATTTCTTCACTTAAGGATATGTCATTGGCATCTCTCCAGGTTAATATATACAGATGTCAAGTATTTAAAAAATGGTGCTTACTATTCCATGATATGTGCTATCGTTTATTAGCCTTTCTTGGTGTGTCCCATTTTAAGAGGAATACTGGAAAATAGGGCAGAGGATAACTTTTCAGGGTGGGGTGGCAAAAGATGGAGCTAGAAGCCATGACATACAAGAAATGATTGAGGTAACCAGAGCTATTTAGCTGGGAGGATGGCACATGGTTGCGCAAAGGGGGAGGGGGGTTGGTTGGATTCATTCATTAATATTGGGATTTCCCTCAGTGTAGGGCGGAATAAGTCAATGATTCTATGTTTAGTGTTTGGTTCCTTGTCAGGACAGGGCTGGGGAAGGGGAAAGGAAGGACCCCGCTTCCTTCCGGTGGCTGGAGGTATGTGCAAAATAACAGCTTTTGGGGTAAACAAGCCCGCCCTACCCCCACCCACATCACCGGAATGCTGGCAGGCACCAAGCAACCTCCACAGTAAGCACATTATAAAAACATTAGGCGAAAATAATAAAAATAATGACATTAAAAAGAAAAATCATTGTAGAAACCAAACAAACCCAGCCCTAGAGCTGAGGCAGGCACCAGCCGGGATGTTGTTGGCATGCTTGGGAGAAATTTGATTTCGATGAATTTCATTGTCAGTGTAACCCGGGCATGAATCACCCTCCTTCGCCCTTTCTCATCATTTTAATACCACAGATTTAGGGAACATGGCATTAGAGAGATAAAGAGGTTCACAAGCAGCAGCGGCCAGGAGCCCCCTGGGCCCCAAGGCAGCTCTGAACTCAGCCAGGAGGCAGTTTTCCACTGTTATGGGCCTATAAATCTGAAGGCAGTTGAACCCCTGAGGGATTTGAAGCCTTCAATCCCGAGACCAGGGCTGTTCCTTTTTCCGCTTCCAACTTCTCCCTCCCCTCACAGACCACCTAACTGAGGGTTGAAAAATGAGTTTTCTCTCTCAGAAACAAGAGTTCTGGGGGAAGCTGGGGGCTGGAAAAGCTGGTGCTGGATAAAGTCAGCTCTCAGGAGCTTTCCAGGGTATAGTTCCCTGATCCCGAATGTTCTCTCCTGAGGTGCTTGGAGAAGCCACCTGCCCTGGCAGAGACACAGTGATGCAGTGCCAGCACAGGATCAGGAGGCGGCACTGGGGGTGGGGGTGGTGACGCTTCCCGCCTGGTGATCAGGGAGTCCCTGAGAGCGCTGAAACCATGCTGTCATTTTATTTTTTCGTGAACCTGTATTTGATCCTTTGCTGGGTGCCAGGCACAGTGCCAGCTCCTTCACATGGGTCATGTTGATCCATACTCCCATACATCATGGCACATACACCATACACATGAGGAGACTGAGGCTCAGGGAGATGAAGTTACCTGGTCCAGCTCACTCAGCTGGCCAGGGTAAAGCCAGGGCTTGAATTCTAGCATCTGTACCCTTTCTATTAAGAGTTGAAGATGGCACATTGTCATGAGAAGGGTCTTGGGGAAGAGCGGGCCTTCTGAAAGCCCACGCTTTCTCTCTTCTGATTATAAAGCCAACCAATTTCATGTGTCATTTCAAAATGCTCAAGCTACCCTCATTTATCTAGACTTCCTTTACCACCCTGAAGATTGCTTAGGGGGTGGGAGACCTATTTTATTCGTACCAGTGCATCAGGCTATTACCATCCACACAGGTAACTGAAACAGGACCTGAAAATTAGAACTGGAAAAACCTGCAAGGTACTGAGGTTGGCTGCCTCATGGTGGTATTTTCTCAGACAACAGGGCCCACTGGTGTTTTTTCTTCACAGAGAGGTTGTGAGGAACAGTGGTCTGGAATGTAGGCATGAAATTTGAATTCTGGAGTCAGATGACTTGGTTTTACCTATGACTTGGGGAAGTTACTTAACCATGTACAAAATAGAGATAATAATAAGATGAAATGAGATCTTGTATATAGAGTACTCAGCCCGGCGCCTTACACAGTTATTATTTTGTAAGTGTTATCTCCTGTGGGTGTTATGTTGTCCTGGGATACAGAGATGACAATGCAGAGGCACTGTCATTGAGACGTGCACTTGGAGTTGGTTTTCCTATGGTGGGAGCATCAGTCCATTTCTGCTCATAAATCTGGCATCTTTTGGGGAATCATTTGGAAATGGCATGGCCTGGGTAGAGTGGGACATGTCAGATAGGAAATAATCCCAGGTTCTGAGACTTAGCAGACCTGATTCCTGTCCCGACTGCCAGTCACCACTTGGCAGTTTACTCCCTCCCCAGAGCCTCAAATGAAGGATTACAAGAGCTACCCCGCCTAGTCATTGTCCATCTGAAAAGAAGTCACAAAAGCAAAGCATCCAGAGTTGTTTGGCCCTCAGGAGGTGCACAGGGGTCCTTAGTTCCCTTCTGCCATGGCTGAATTACTGAGCTTCCAGACCAGACCATGGGTGAGGGTCTCCCAGACTTCCCCAAACCTGTTTCTGGCCCTTAACAAGAGGGCATGACATCCTAAGGCAACTTACATGACTGTCCAGGCAAAACTGAGTTTGAAGATAGGAAGTCTGAGTGTTTGAAGGGAATTCAAGATCAGCAATTCGATCACAACTCAAGCAGGACTCCAACTAGGTGAAGAAATCCTTTCGTGAAGTATTTAAAGGCCTTTTAGGATCAGGATTTACATAGAAATCATGAGAGGGCTATCTGTCATTCACTTCAGTTTCACAAATATACATCCAGCTGGTACCTCTTCTGTCTGTCTGCTCCTAGAGCACAGGACCCATCCTGCCATAGTGATGTGTGAACTCTGGCAGGCCAACACCCTCAATCCAGACTTCAGAGTACTCACCTGAACATGGGGAATTGGGGTAGATGTTCCTGCAGGTCCCTTTTTGTCACCAGGATTCTGTGGTTCCCATTTCTCCTCCAACTGAAGACTCCATGCAAGATGCTGCTCATCCAAGAGACCTTCTCTGACACCCCCCGCCACCCAGAGATATCCCTCTCCCTTCTGAGAGTCCCCACTCTGTATGATGTGCTCTTCTTTCAAACCTCTGCACCAGATAGCTTACTGCTGTGGTCCCCATACTAGCCTGTGAGGACCTTAAAGGTAGGAATGATGTTTGCATTTAGCTCTGTGCTCCCAGAATCCAGCTTATTGGCTGGCAAATAGTAGGTGTTCATTTATGTTGATGGAACGGATGCTGAAGAAACAATTAAGAAGGTGCTTTAATCCAGGGATGCCTGGGTGGCTCAGTCGGTCAAGTGTCTGCCTTCGGCTAGGGTCATGATCCCAGGGTCCTGGGATCGAGACCCACATCGGGCTCCCTGCTCTGTGGGGAGCCTGCTTCTCCTTTTGCCTCTGCTGCTCACCCTGCTTGTGCTCTCTCTCTCTCCCCCTGTAAAATAAATAAATAAAATCTTAAAATAAAAAAGAAAGTGCTTTAATCCATTGTAGTTCCTCTGTCCTTACCTATAACAAGGCTAATAAGAGTATCTATTACATAAGGTTTTATGAGAACTGAGAGAACCCACCATTAGTATTTAGCACAGGGCCTAGCCCATAGTCATCACTTAGTAAATATTAACCATCATTATATTATATTATCAGCATTCCAATTCTAATTGTTGTGTCTCCATTTTAAAAACAAACTGAAATACAGAGGAAAATGGCTTGTCCTTGGGATAACCCAGAGGGCCAAGTATAGTGCCAAGAAAAAAGCTGAGATCTTTATTTCTTTCTTATTTCTTTTTCTGATTTTTAAATACAGTCTTCTTAAATGAGTCTTCTGCCTGAGGGCCTGGGGTTTTAGACTTCACTCAGACCTGTTGTTTAGCAGGTGGAATTTGGCTGGGGCTCAGGCCGGAGGATGGTGGGAAAGAATTGTCTGAGTTACTGAGGAGTTAGCTCTTCTGGCATTTGAGGAAGACATGGAAAGTACTCTTTAAATCACTCTTTGACATGGCTTCTATACAAATCTTTGAGCCATTGGCTCAGGAGAAGAGAGCAGGGAAGATCTTCAGAGGGAAATTATTTTACATAAAAGTAATGTTTGGCAGATATCACAGAGTGCAAGAAATAAATACTTCTTAAAACAGAAGGCGAAGGCACATGTCTCTGAAAATTTAGAAATATTCCCAAGAGTGATCTAGATGAAGAATGTATGGGAGGAGACATAAGAATCCTCTGTACAGAATCATTCATGCTCAGTTTTAGCACAGAAAGTTGAACTAGCTGGGATTATAGTGCACATTCAGTGAACCTTTTTTTTATAATAATTTTTTATTATATTATGTTAGTCACCATACAGTACATCCCAAGTTTTTGATGTAAAGTTCCATGATTCATTACTTGCGTGTAACACCCAGTGCACCATGCAATATGTGTCCTCCTTAATACCCATCACCAGCCTATCCCATCCCCCCCGGCGAAGCCCTCAGTGAACCTCTGAAGAAGCCCATTGAATCAGAGCTCTGAGCCCAGAGTTGTTGCCACTGAATAGGTACCACTGCCTCTATAGGCAGCCTCCTTATATCTTGGTGTGTGCATCTAATTTTTAATAACCTTGTAATCAATGATTTTTATGGCTTATTATTTTCATTTTATAGTTTATTATTTTCTAGAGTATACAATTCCAAAAAGACTGGTTCAAGTAAAAAAGAAATCTGGAACATTTTCAGTTAGAGAATTTAGGAATAATTTAATGGATATTAAACAATATTTTTTGGTGAAAAACTATTTTTCTCTCCTTCCCTCTGTTCCCCCCTTTCTCCTTTATTTTATTCTGGAGAGACTGGCATAAGTTTACTCACATACCTCTTTCTCACTTTGTCTACTCATGTATCACATACATGTGTTTATTATGCATAGAGATTTTTTTTTTTTGCTTGCTTTCTTTTAAACATCCTTTTGCAGATATTTGGGGGACTGTGTGGTTGTAGGATGTTTTGAGAAGGACTAAGCATTCCTACAGATAAACTCAGATTATGGCTTTGGGGGAGACACTTCTCAGTGCCTTGGGTTCCTCATCTCCATTCCTGACATGTAGCAGGAATGAATTATCTCACAACCCAGCCTGGACTCTTGGGTCACAGCGCACTTATGCTGTGAAAGGGCTCCTCCTTCCCTTTCTCCAGCCAAAGTATGGCCCTCCTGAAGCACTTTGGAAGCAGTGACTCAGGAGACCAGCAGGTGGCACAGGGGAACCAGAATACACACGCCATTGCCCAGTACAAAGATGGAGGAGCAAGGCCTGTTGGCTGACTTCCTCAGTCTTGAGACTTGAATGCTGCCTATGAGGATCAGAAAAATCTGTACAACAGCAGGACTTCAATGATTAACATGCAGGGAGGGCAAGACCAGGGTGACACGAAAGGATGGGAACATTATAGTCATTCTTTTACCTCTCCTAATCCTTTCTCTCAAGCTGGGTTACCTCATATCAGGATTGTAAACGGAAGAACATATATTGTAGGTAAGGCAACAAGCCTTGTGTGAAGAGCTCAACATCGGTAGCTGTAAGATACATACTATCTGGTTGGGTTGAACAAAATCCAATTAGGTGTTTCTGATTCACTGATCTGTTCATTTTTTTTTTTCCCAACCAACAAATATATATGGAGTACCTACTCTTTGCCTGGCACAGGCCCTGGACACAGGGGGGTGAGTGAGTCCTAGTTTCAGCTCTTTAGGAAAACAAAGCAACTCACTTGGCCAAATTACTAAAACCAACAATTTAGCCTGATAACCAATACATGTATTAGATTAGAAGATGGTTGGGATGATGGTTTGGATAGTGAGAAAGATATGGGAACATGAGGGAAAAGAGGGCCACGAGGCTGTATATAAACTGAATTATCTCTAATATTAAAATCAATATGCCCATACATTCTAGTCAACCCTCCTCCGTTAGCTGGATATACTGTGGACTTTTTATGTTATAGAAAGTAATATTTTAAAGATGACCTAACCTTTTAAAAATAATATATGTACGTGAAGGGATACTTTTACACAGAATAGCCTCAGTTATTCCCTGTCTCCAGAGTATGAAATGAGAGGAGATTTAACTAGAACAGGAGGAGTGGAAAGGATTTGTTGGCATTGAGAATTGTTAATCCTTGATGTGTTACCCCCAGAAGATGAAGAATGCTTTGGTCGAAGGCTTTTTTTTTTTTTAAGATTTTATTTATTTATTCAACAGAGACAGCCAGCGAGAGAGGGAACACAAGCAGGGGGAGTGGGAGAGGAAGAAGCAGGCTCATAGCGGAAGAGCCTGATGTGGGGCTTGATCCCATAACGCCAGGATCACGCCCTGAGCCGCAGGCAGACGCTTAACCGCTGTGCCACCCAGGCGCCCCTGGTTGAAGGCTTTTAAGAGAGCGGAGGTTGCCAACTATCTGGACTAGTTTAGATGTGAGTCTCTTAGGGAAAAGGGATAGACAAGTGATTTTTAAAGACCCTGTACATACTGATGATCAGCTGAATCTGGATCAGGCAGAGAGATAAAGAGAGAGAAAAGAAAGACAGGGAATGACTTAATCACGTAAACGAAGGCTTGTCTACTGGGGAGAAACTGCTAGATAGAAGAAAGAGGAATTAAAGCCAGAGATCTGTCCTAGGAGGGAGGGCCATTTTGGCTCTAAAGATTGTGTGATACTCTTAGTGTAAACAATGAGAAACTATGGAATCTCCTTAGTTTGGGGGATATAGGTGTT
The DNA here is from genome assembly GCF_017311325.1 of Ursus maritimus. Classification (NCBI taxonomy): domain Eukaryota; kingdom Metazoa; phylum Chordata; class Mammalia; order Carnivora; family Ursidae; genus Ursus; species Ursus maritimus. Next base: position 1,720,068 of record NW_024423675.1, read on the forward strand.
GAGCACAACGTCAATGAATGCTGATAGGACCATGATTTAAGGTAATTAATAGACACATTAGTTTCATTTTTTTCACTTTTACAATCAGCAACTAAAACCTTTTTTCTCACAATGAAATATTCCAGGCATTCATGAAGTATTGTATCAAATATGTATCACTCAAATATATCAAATACCAAATAACTGTTTCCATCACATAGTCTTTTCAATGTTTCAAATATTGCTATAGCTCCTTCAGACATTTTTAAAATTTATTTTTTATTTATTTTTCAGACTTTTTTTTTTTTTTAAAGAAACAGCTTTGTGGATTATATTGATGCCCCTTGTGTACCCCTGGCATGGAAGTGTGTGTAGATGGTAGTAACTCTCATCTATCAGGAGAGGCATTTCTTAGTGGGGTGGGATGTATATAAAATCACTTCTAAGACCCTAATACTTTGGAAAGCCCTCAATGGTGAGGTAGATGACCTCACTTGTAAGTTGGTAAGGATGGTGAACTCCTAAATAAAGTCTTTGAAATGCACCAGGTTCTTAAGCAGTCTCAACACAGGCTAAAGCCAAAGTTTGTACAAATCATTTGGGAATGATGCATCCAGTTATGCATAATATTCTTAAGTAAAAACGGGTCACGTCCTACTTCTGCTTTTGCTAGCCTCAACCTAAAGTGTCTTAGATTTTGTATAATGTAGAGTGTGAATTTTACTCAGAGAGCAGAGGAAAGAACTGCATGGGACCTAAGAGTCACAAAGTGATTTTTTTAGTAAGTATTCAATCCCTGTAGGAGAATTCTAGTAAAGTTTCGAGGTAGAGAATTTGGTGTCTGAATCCTAAAACTGATCCCTCCTTTTGAAGGAATCATATCTACAGAGATCAGGAGCCAAATGGGGAATAATAGCCAGATTTGTTAATACCTGAGCAAGTGCCCAATTATAACATGTACCCTCTCCACCCTCACCCCCATCCCCCGCTCCACCCTGTGAAAGGTAGCTTTGGTTAAACTGAACTAGAGCCTGTGGCTTAGGTTGAAGGCAAAAGAGGGGCCAAAGAGCTTCTTCCTAACAGGAAAGGCCTGACAGTCCTGATTCTCCCATAGAGTCAGAGCAGGGAAGAGGGTGTCGAGGCCCATGCCTACCCTTTGAAGGCCAGGCTTTCTTCACAGCTGCAGCAAGTCAAAGACATGGTGCTTGCACCACTGTTCAAAGCAGTGAAGTTAGGCTCTGGACAGCAGTTAGCAACTCTTTCTTCTGTGTAAATGAGTGAGTTATGGGGTATGGGAAGACGGGCTGTGTGTCTAAGTCACAGAAGAAGCAAGGAGATGAGAAGAAAGTCCTCCCAACCAAATGCCTTCTCCACATTTTTACCACCACTTGTGTAATCCAGAGCAGTATCCAGCTGATTAATCTGAGCATTAACTAATAATAGCTTCATCTTAACAGCCTTAAATAAAAGTCGACTCTGGATGGAGAATTTATCATGCTTATCCCTGATTTTTTGTTGTTGTTGTTGTTGTTGAGCCTGAAAATTCTTAAGTTACTCCCAATTTCAGATAAGAACCAAGGTTGAGAAGAGGTTCGGAAGTCATAAGGCTATTTTCCCATTTTAATGCAGGGGCATTTCCATCCCAAGCATGGCTGAGAAAAGTACATGCCAGAGTGAAAGCATTTAATATGAAATATAGAAATCCTAATGACTGGGCATGGGGGTAAAGTACTGAGCTGAGAATTCTCTCTCAATATTACCTATACTTGCAATGATTGCAAAAATTACTTTTAGGAAAGGCAGACCAGGTTTGTGTCACACATATGACAATCAACCGAACCATCAAACACTTGTCTTGCTGGTGATCATGGCATTCAATCATCAGGGGAGAGGTTAATCTAACAAAAGATTGACAAGAAAAGAAAATAACAGAATGTAGTCCAGGGAAACTAGCTGTCATTATGAAAATGGGGGCTACCTCTTGTTGGGTCACGTTGCCCCTGGTCCAGTCTAGATACCAGACACCACTGCAGCAGTGCTGGGCTGCACCATCCCCAGCATCATTAGCATTAGCACCCTCAACACCCCGGACTTCGGATGATAACTAGTGGTGCTTCTACTTGTGTTGAAGCCCTAACTCCTGGTGTGGCTATATTTGGAGATTAACCTCTAAGGAAGTCATTAAAGTTGAATGAGGTCATCAGGCTGGGGCCCTGATCCAACAGGATTAGTGCCCTTCTAAGAAGAGATACCAGAGAGCTGCCTCTTTCTCTTTCTTCGTCCATACACACAGAGGAAAAACCATGTGAACATACAGTAAGAAGGCAGCTGTCTATAATCCAGGAAGACAACCCTCACCAGGAACCGATTTTGTGGGAACCTTGATCTTAAACTTCCAGTTTCCAGAACTGTAAGTGAAGAAGTGTCAGTTGTTTAAGCCACCATGTCCGTGGTATTTTTTATGGCAGCCTGAGCTGATTAATATACCAGGGATACTCCTAGTAACATTTATTGAGCACTTGCTATGTGCCAGGCAATGCATTAAGGCCGAAGTATAAAAATTCATGACTTGATTTGTTTATCCTTGTAACAACTCTATGGAATAGCTGCTGTCAGTATGCCCATTTTTCAAATGAATGACCAAGCTTAGAGAGGATAAGAATTTACTCAAGTTAACGTAGCTAGTAGGTCTTGGGGTTGGGATTTGACTCCAAGTTAGTCAAACTCCAAATTCCTTACTTACACTCTGTTCTACTCTCTCCCAGGGAATCTGGATCATAAATACTGAGCAAATGAAATCATAGAATCCTATAATTTTCAAAGTGCTTTTATACCTTTTCACAACTAAAGATTCCTTTTATTATTTCTCCTCACTGTTATTCATTAATGCATATTTTGATAGATTGTTAATCTGCAAATTGATATGAAATGTATAACTTTCAGTGGATTTTTGAAATATTGAAAATAACTTCTTCTGTTTCCTTTGAGCTCCCAGGAGTTTGAAAACCTAATTATCACCCTCATTTTACAAACGAGGAAGCAGAAATCCAGAGAGGATAGTGGCTTGCTGGTTACAGAGTCAGAAACACATCTCAGGTCTCCCCATTGCTATCCAAGTGCTTGTCATCCAACAACATGCTGAATCAATCAGTCCATCATTTAGTTGTCACTGAGCACCTACTTATGCTTGCTAGACAAGATTATGTGGAGGGTACAGAAAAATTATAGCTACAGCTTCTGTATTCAATAAATGTATACTCTATTTGCTGAAACAAGGCTTAGACATAAAAGGCAATTACATAAAATCACAAGATCGTGTGTTTCTAAAGTAGTGTTTCTTATCCTTGGCTGCACGTCAGAATCACCCAGGGAGCTTTCAGAAGCTCCAGAAGCCTCCAGAATAAGGATTTCCAGGGGTGGGGCCCAAGCTTGTATATTAAAACAAAAACAAAAACAACAGCAAACAAAACCGAGTCAGTGTTGAGAACCACAGTTGCAAAGGAATGTATTCTACAATAAAGACTTCAAATGCTCCAGGCATAAAGGCAAGGTCAAAGTGGGCTAGAGTGGTCAGGGGACTCTGAAGATTAAAGAGGCCTTGGGGCAGATATAAAAGGTTTGGCTAAGAAGAGAGGAGGGGAGGGAAACACACGAGGAATTCTAGGAAGAAGACAAGCCTAAAAAGAGAGAGGAGCTGGTGGGGCTGGTGAGTGGCCAGTTCTCACCGTAGGGTTCTGTGAGGCAGAGGTGGAAGGCATAGTTAGACTAGGGGGGCTTCTAAATTCATTTCTGAAAATAAGGAAGGCTTGCAGATTCCCAGATAAAAATCTTGTATAACAGATGTGTAGCTTTAACTACTCAGGCAGGAATTTTCTTTCAAATGTCCAGGATATCTGGGTGATCTTGCAGAAGCTACCTGTTGGGCTGGGAAGCCCATGCAGATCAGTTCATAAGGAGAGTCCTCACTCTCTCTGGAAAAAGGGAAGGTATTAGATTCTCAGATGAGAGGGTTGGGGTGGGGAGAATGAACTTAGGAAACACAGGAAGTAGGGGTGACTCCTCCAACTGGGCCTGTAGTCCACAGAACCCCAAAGCTGTGTGCAAGAAGGAAGAAAGGGACAGCAGAAGTGCTAGACACGGGTAGCAAAGGGCAGCATCTTTGGGCTGCACAGGGCAGATCTCTGCTTAACAAGGGGTGACCAGGGTGAAGGCACGAGACAGTTCTGAACTAGACAGCATAAGGCAAGCCTCCCAGGCCTTTCTGTGGTGCAGGCTTGTGTCTCCCTGCAGTTTCCACTTGGGGCCTAAACTGATGTGGCTTGTTTGGAAGCGACAGTAGTAGCAGGTCTGGATTCTCTGGGAAGCGTGAATTTTTTTGCGGGTCCCAGTGCTGGGTTGGACATTGGAGAGCTAGAGGCAATGGAGAAATGAGGGAGATGCCCCAGGTATTGTCCCATCTTTTGAACCAGAAATATTTACAGGGGTTGAGATTTACTGCTTTGCACCATGACCATCCTGGTTGGGTCAACCACCATTGGCTGGTGGTTGAGAAGACCGTTGGTAGAGATTATTTATGGAAGGTAAGTTTTGGTGGCAGTGCATGACCTAGAATGCAGGTGGTGAGATAAGCCCAGACACTGTGAAGTGATGAGGGCCTGCATGAGGGCTGAAGGTGTGGGAATGCAGAAGTAGGAAAGGAACTCAAGCTACTCTCTCTCTCTCTCTCTCTCTATATATATATATATACACTATATATTTTATTTTGTTATGTTTGTCACCATACAGTACATCATTAGTTAAGCTACTCTGTTTTAATAGGAAAAACATCACAGAATAGCTCAAGTGAGGTACATAGGCATGCACAAACCTAAAGTAAATATATATGGATGTTTACTAGTGCTTTAACCATTTGTTCAGAAAGTTTGAACCCCACTGGCTTATAAGCCCCCGTGATGTGGTGGAGACCCAGGGTTAAGAGTCTTCTGTGGTCTGGCTCAGAAGGTTTCTGAACAAAGACAGGGCAACAGAAGAGCACTGGATCAGCTTTCCAAGGCCACGCTTGGGATGAGTACGGCATTCTGCTGCCTGTGTTGGAGGGAGACTGCTGCTGGAGGAGGGAGAGCTGATAACCTCAGAGGAAGAGCATACTGCACCTACAGGGGTGGATTTACCAGGAAGCTGATGAAGCTCAAACTTTGGGACCTTTTACTGGAACAGCCTTGTCCAAAGCTCTATATTTAACTTCCTATTTATCATTTTGAATTGTTTTTCATACAGCAGGTCCACAAATTATACAAGCCTCTGCCTCTGCCCCCTTCAATCCTAGATTATCCCCCAGTCATCCATGCAGCACTGTCCCTGATGCTCTCATATGTCAAAATAGGTATGACCACCAATTGTTAGCATCTTTTGTTGCTGTCAAATCAGAAATGAGCTATCAGCTTAATCGGGGTGTGCACCTGACAGACTCTGGGGCCCGCTCACATTCTGGTATACATAATCAGGAGCCAGGAGGTGTGCAGCTCCTTTGTCTCTGTTGTCTGCATTTTCAGTTTTTTTTCTTGTCTTCAATGGTCTTCAGTTTCCTGATAGGTATCTAGGTGTGATTTTCTTTTTATCTGATCTACATAGAATTTATTAGGCTTTGCCAGTCACCAAACCATTATCTCTCAGCATTTCTGGAAAATGCTCAGTTATGTCTTCAAATATTGCTTCTGCCCCATTTTCTTTCTACTTTCTTTCAGGAACTCTTGTTAAACATAGGTCAGATCTTCTTCTATCTTCCTTGTTGATTAAAATCTCTTCCTTGTATTGCGTATGTTTCTCTTTTCTGAGCTTCATTTTAGATCAGGGGTTGGCAACCACTGTCTGTGGACCAAATCTGTCCCATTACCTGTTTTTGTAAATAAAATTCTATTGGAATGTAGCCACACCCTTCTGGGACAGAGTAGTTGTTTGGGACAGAGTAGTTGTGATAAATACTATATGGCTGGCACACCTGAAAGATCTACTACCTGTGTCTTTATAGAGAAAGCTTGCTACCCTTTCTGGGTAATTTCCTATCTTCCAGTTCACAAACTCTCTGTTCGTCTGTTTATTGTACTATTAAAATGGTCCACTGAGTTTTTCATTTTGGTTACCATATTTTTTATTTCAAACAGACCTTTATATATTTGCCAGATCACTTTCTACAGTTTCCTGTCCCTGATGTTATTTTCAAGCTTTTCTTTTATATATTTAAATATAGTTTCCATAGTTGTAGGAGACTAATATACAAACATTCTGACATACCTAATAAGTGAAGTCTCTATGGGTCTATTTCTGCAGTCTGTGTCCCGTGTGCTTATTTTCTTTATTTATATTTTTACTTTATCATTTTAATTGTATGTAGCTGGTTCCTGAAAAACTGTCTGTTGAGGTTCTTTGAGGCCTGAGGGGGAAAACTGTGTTTCTCCGAAGAGGATTTACTTTTGTTCTGCCTAGTGCCTACACCAAATTTTTCGAAGTTCCCTGGACCACCGGTGCTTCAAATCCATGTCAGAGCTAGTTTATGGCCAGACTGTCTCAAGAATTTTTTCTTTGTTTATTTTTCCTTTTTTTTTATTTTTATTTTTTTAAAGATTTTATTTATTTATTTGACAGAGATAGAGACAGCCAGCGAGAGAGGGAACACAAGCAGGGGGAGCGGGAGAGGAAGAAGCAGGCTCCCAGCGGAGGAGCCTGATGTGGGGCTCGATCCCATAACGCCGGGATCACGCCCTGAGCCGAAGGCAGGCGCTTAACCGCTGTGCCACCCAGGCGCCCCTCTTTGTTTATTTTTCCTGTTGCTAAAAAGATTTTAGTGTTCCACTGGAGAAATCCTGCACTAGTCATTACAGTCTCTAGTGGCAGGAACTGAGTGAGATCTACTCATCATTGAGTTTCTGTTACAGTGCTTGGCCTAATATTTGTTGAATGAATGAATGAATGAATGAGTGAATGAATCAGTGAGTGAGTGAACAGGTTCTGCTGATTACATTCCCTAAGTAGCTCTCAAATTTCTCTTCACCTCTTTCCCATTCTCATGGTCCTAGTTCAGGCCCTAATCATTTTTATCTGGACTATTACAATATAATTTCCCAATTTCATGGTCCTCAGCTCAGGGTATATTTCAGAATCTCTGGAATATGTTAAACACAGATGTTTTTAAAATTTGGGGTGAGTTGAGGAAATTATAGTTTAAAATATTCTGCAGAGATTCTAATATATACCTCTAGTAAGAGCAACTCTGGCCAACTTCAGTTTTGTCTCTCTGGAATCCATCCTCCGTACTTGGTTAGAGAATCTATCCAATGCGGCAATCTGACTACTTTGCTCTTCTGCCAAAAGCCTACGGTGTCTCCCTGTTGACTAGAGAATAAAATCCAAGCTATTTAGCATCGTTTACAAGGTCCTCCATCCCCTATCGTATACTTTATATCGTGGTGGCACTCTGTGTATCACTTCTCACATACCATCTTGTCTTCCACGTCTTGCTCTTGCTCACAATATTCTCTGTGCCTACAGTGCCCTTTACATCCTTCTTTACTGGCTTGCTTCTTCTTTTTCAGGACCCAGGTCAACTCCAGGAAGGCTCCTCAGACTCAAGGGCTGAATGTAGTGTTCCCTGTTCATGCTTTTCTGCTTCATTTATTAAATAACCAACTCTTATATTGAAAATATAACCCTCCACTAGAGTGTGAATTCCTCAAGAGACTTAAGTTACTCATTTTTGTTAGCCTTGCACAGTTCTCAGAACACAGTAGGAATTTAGTATGTATTTATTACCCAGAACATGTTGCAGATTTATTGTATATTTACTGAACTGTCTAGGTTTGCCCTTTTAAAATCAGGTACTTTGATATCTGGGAACATGGGCAATGATACCTCTGGGGCTTTTTAAATTCACAGGATTTGTGATCATAGTCTCCAGCTAAATTCAGTTGTTTCCAGTTGTATTAGGGAAAAGAAGAGGTATAACCTCGGGGTTAAAATACAAATCCCAGCTGAAATAGAAAACTAATTTTCAAAGGAAGAGGGGAAAAGAAATAATGAGAATCCAGCATCCACACTTTTGTGAATGGGTATAGTACAAAGGGTGATTTCCTTGCACGGGCTTCTTGGATGAGGGGCACTCATGTTTTCCACAGTGGTCTGTCTGGGTCTTCTCATGCCTCAGTCCTGCCTGACTTTTCACCCAAGCCTCCAAGGGAGGTAATGAATACCAGATCTTTCCTCCTGGATGGGATGGTGCTAGAAGCAAGAATGAAAGGCTTGTGTGTAGGTCTCAGAGAAAGCAGGCAGAGAGTAGAAGGCTGATAGAGAATTTTGCTCCCTGGGATATAGAAGATGTGATGCCCTTTCCAGTATGAAACTAGATGTCACTTAATTTCCTGACGTTCTTCACTCTGTACTCTCTGGGACAACAAATGGGATTAACTCAGTCTTCCCAAATAATCCCAAATGACAAAACTGATCAAATCTTCCAGAGTTCTGTTGGGTGGGATCAGAAGGATCAGAGCTGGCCATGCCATAGTTGGCTGCCAAGTTCTTTTCAGGGGCATCTTGCTCAGAAGTTGGGGCTGTAACCTCATGTTGATCCCCAGAATTCATAGCACTTGGACTTCCTCCTCAGCGTACAATTTTATATCCTTCTAACCAAGTTCAATTTGAGAGCTGTAGTCTTTGGGATTGAACGGAATCCAAAGTCTTTTTGGTGTCATGCATCATCAAGTACTCAATGTTAATTGATAAGGTTAATGATCATGAAATGGAAGAAAATACGTTTTTTGGCACTCTCTCCAATAGCTGTGATCTCCACCGTCTACTAGAGAATAACAACAACAATAATAATACAGAGATTCTCAGAAAACAAAGAGGTGGCAGAAGTAGCATCTCGCTCAGGAAGCTGCAGGTGGAGACAGCTGCTGCAGAATTCTATTACCTTCACGAGACCTGTTGCCCTTAAGGGGAGATGATGGCCAATGTCAGCCTTAAAACCACGGCAAAGTCAGTTGCTAGTAAAATGGCTGGGGAGGAAGAGGGTGGGGGGGAAAGAGTGTCCTTGGCAAAAAGTGATCTGACACCTCGATGAATAAGCAAAGGCTCTATGGACAGAGATGCTCTTCTGCACGGATCCTCTTTTATCCCAGGAAACTGCTAGAAACCCAGTTGCAAAAAAAGTCTCCCTTCTAACAGAACCCATCACTTTAGATCAATCTGCTAATTGGTAATATTCCATCATTATATAACAGTGGAGGGATGATTTGAAAACAAAAGACCTAGGTTCAAGTGACTGTGCCATTTCTGGATGTGTGATCTTAGGCGAGACGTTTAACGTCTATGAGTTTGGCTTTCTTATAGGTAAAATATAGATACTAGCAACATAAAATAATTATGAGACTTAATTGAGCTGTTGTATGTGGAGGTGTATTTGCCTCTAGGTGACCATGCAGTTTAGGACATTCTGTTTTGGTATGGGCCGAGGAGGGGAAGAGGGTGCAGATAATGCTGCTAATGAATAAAGCTGCCTCCAAGCCCCACCTACCGTCTGCAAGAACATACTAATAAATCCAGATTTATGCAGACTGGTGTCAGGGTCTGCATTCATTAGCCAATTTAAATAATTTTATATCTTAAAATAATTATAGCATTTGCAGTACTGTTTTCCAACACATTCAAGGTCTAAAGCAAAATGCCCCAAAGACAACCACATGCAAACACTGCATTTATTTTACATTTTTAATGATTTTCCCTGTTCCCAGAGCTCTGTTGGCATCCCCAGCAGCCTGGGTTCTGGTTTGTGTTCCTAGATGGGCACAGAGGGCAGCCTGCCTATTTTCTTGTCAGCATGTGCATTTTAACTTCGTCAGAAGACAGAGGATATGGAGACATGATCTCTTCTCAAAAGGTTTTTATTCTTTCCCAAATTACCAACCACAAATATGTGGTAAAAGAAAGGAAAAAGATAGAACTGTAATAAAAGAGCTCCATGTGGTTTGTTTCTTGACCAGAGTAAGTAGTGTAGCTTTTTTCTGCTCCTTATTCGTGATGGCTTTAGAAGCTGGGGGAACGTCCCTTCCCTGAATCTACCAACCCTGTCCTGCTCTCCATATTCAGAAAACAGTGTTAGAAGGAAAAGTTGGGGCCAAATATCTCTGGCTTCATCCGATCAAACAATCCATTCCTCAAAAACAATCCCAGCAGTAAGAGTGATTTAATAAGCATTGCACATGAGTACCACTGGCAAAGACTTTGGCAACAAATAGGGAACATATAGCACCCTTCAGGGCTGAAGACCACACTACATAATCTCTGTTTAGGTTGTAAGGACTTTCCCATCTAAAGTGTTAGTCACATCTGAGCCTTACAATAATGCTGGCAAGTTGGGAAGGCAAGCATCATTACTAATGGCCTACAGGACCCACAGCATCTGGCCCTGCCATCCTATACCACTCTCACCTTGCCCACTCTGCTTTCTGTGTTCTTTCTACACTGACCTTCCTTCTGTTTCTTGAACATGTCACTCTGGTCCCTGCCCTAGGGCCTTTGCATTGACTGCTCCCTCAACAGAACGTGCTTCCCTGACCATGCTCTTCCAATGGCTGTCTCCTCTCCATATGGCACTCAGCTAAAATGCCTCCTACTGCAAGAAAGCTTTTCTGGCCACTCTAAAGAGACACTGCCCTCACCCTATTTCTATTCCAACACATGCTTCTATATTACCTTGCCTTGTTTATTGTCTTTAAAGGCCTTATCATTCTCTGGAATCCTTACTTTTGTTTATTTGTTTATTGCCTCTGTTTCCTCATAGAATGTAAGGGCAGTTAGGGAAGAGACTTTGTTTGTCTGGTTCTAGATGCTGTGTTTCAGCATCTAGAAGGGTGCCTGGCACAGAATAGATGCTAAAAAACCATTTATTAAATGAATTTCAGTTTGGCCAGTGAGGAAACCAAGATCACAAAGATTGAGCAACTGTCTGGGATCTAATTAGGCAAAACTTGGACATCTCTTACCTTTCAGACCTATGCTTTTCTCTCTAGGCAAGGAATTAATTTTTTACCCCTGGGGGACCCAGGATTCTCATGTTATCCTTTGGCAGGACACAAGAGGTTGAGATTTCTCATCTTCAGAGACAGGTAATGTGCATGAGATTAAATCAGATGTAGGATTGGTCAGTCAACACTGTTGAGATGTGTGTGTGTCTGTGTGTAAGAACTTAACTCAGGGTTCAGTGGTGTGGTTTTACCTTGTTTTCCTGGGATTCGGGGGTCTCATCTGGAGTACACTAATTTCGAGAAGGAGCCTGAAGGGATAGAAACAGGAACGACCCACCTTGAGTCCTGATCAGGCCACGTACTGCTACGTGATCTTGGACAAGTCTGTTGAACTCTCCCTGAAATAGGGATTATTTAAGCTTCCTGAGCTTATGAACCTTATGGCTGTCCTGAGCTGAATGAACCTACACATATAAAACACCCAACTCAGGGCCAGGGGTACGGGACAGGTTCAGTGGAGGCTTCAAACTTTCTCCTCATCCAGTTTTTGATTGAAGCTTCCTCCTTTAGGATGAAGGCTGAGCTTCTCTCTGTCTCTCTTAAGTTCTCAAAGTATCTGGAGATACTTTGCTTTATCATCAATGCAAGTGGCTTGTTGATATCTGGAGATTAACTAATGATGACAGAAAGGAAGGAGGTGATTCTCCTGGGGTGGGTGTGTGGGGACTGAAATGTTTACACTAGGTATTTATCATGGTGAAGTGGAGTTATATGACATTTTTTGGGGAAAAAAACCCTAAAAAATGTGACTGCCTCGGTGTAAATCACGGGTAGATGGAGAGCTCTGCTGTCACCAACACAGGCCTCGTGCCTACAGCCAGCAGCACAGGGGAGCTGCTCAGGATGGACCAGAAGCTCCCCTTTAGGCCAAGGTGAGTGGGTAGAGCTAAAGCAGCACATGAGAGCCAAAAGAAGAGAGATGTCTAGGAGGTGAGTTTAAATTCCAGGTCCCCTAAGTCAAGTTTTGCAGACAAGGTTTATTCTGCAGTTCTCCTCATGTCCCCTGGAACTCGCAAGCATGGCATATTTGGAATACAGTTATCAGAGGGGAACTCTGGAATCCCAGGGTGAGAAAAGAGACAGCATTTAAGAAAAGGCTAAAGTTCTACCTCTGTGAAAAAGCTTGGTTGTGTTAACATGAAACAAATCCAGTGGGTGTAATGGGTGAATTCTACCCACAGGCTTCCAGCTGGCTGTGAGAAGAATGGCTGCCTTCTCATACAGTTACAGAGAATCATTATGGGAAAGTGTGAACCTCTCAGTCACTCCACGAATACTGGGTGTTTTTGTGGTGGTGATTTGGTTGTGAGAATGGTTGATGCAGGGAAGATGGTCAGAACAAAGTAGGCTGATCTTCAAATGCTTGCATTTGCTTCAGGCTCTTGGAGCTCAGTGACTTACTCAGCTGTAAATAAATCCAGAGAGGCACTAGCTTGGCTCCTTTTTCTCTCTGCCCCCTCCCCTCCTTGGCAGTATCAGCAAGGGATTATTGAATGGAAACAAACTGTGTGGCAGAAATGTGCTGAAGGGGAGAAAGACCCATACACTTGAAAATTACCTCTAACGAGTACCTCTTAGAGGTAAAGCAGTTAACATCTGAGTATTAAGCACACCGAATCAAACAGCAGAGAATCTATTAAGATTATTGAGGTAGTCCTCTTTCTTTATCAACAAACAGAATCTATGATGAAAACATTTATTTGGCTAAATGGAATTCAGGACAGAGGAATAAACCTGCTCAGTAACTGAAGGACTGCAGTAAGCCTTTGTTCTGGCTTAGATCACGTTGCTGGATGGCAGCATATAGATAATACGGACATAAAGATGATCAAACAGAAGAGTGTGATATATCGACGCAAATTTTGTGAGAGAAAACCTGTACCATTTTGAAAGAGATGACTGTCACTGCCCCCAATGCCACTGCAGCCCCCTCGGTCCACACATCATGTGACTTGATGTCTTCGCTGACCATATCAGCCCTCTCATCGTTTCCTCTTCATCTCCTGCTCTTGGGCTTGATTCTTTGGCGGACATTCTTATTCTCTTTACTAACAGGCAATCAATATTACATCATCCAGTTCTCTGTGATTCCTCTCACACGATGAGATATATTTGAGCAAATTCCGCTGGGACTTGTTTTTCAACTCCCCGATGCCTGGCAAAGCGAGGCTATGAAAATGCCATGCAAAATACTGAAATTTGATTGGACTGCAGCCCAGACAGCATGATTACAGCAACATTCCTACCCTCCTTTACGTGAGCTGGTGGCTGTAAGACATCCATATGCTGTTACTTCTGCTTCTGCCCAAGATGAATCAAGAATGAAGGAGGGAGAAAAAGATAATGAACTAATTAGAATTGTCCATTAATTAAAAGGGCTTGATGTGGCTATCTTACATTCAATGGATCACGCAGTTGTCAACCTGTGAGTTCATTATTAAGAGGGTGGAGCTTGGAGTAGAAAAATAAAGCAAATCACTTTACATCAGGGTTTCTGGGTCTCGGGTACTTCTGGGTTGTGAGGGGCTGTTTTAGGTATTTTAGGGTGTTTAGTAGCCTGGCCTTTACCTACTAGATGCCAGTGGCACCTCCCCTTCCCCCCAAAAGTTGTGACAATCAAAAATGACTGCAGACATTACCAAATGTCTCCTGGGGAGCAAAATTGGTCCCGGTTGAGGACCACTACAGTACAGAAGAGCCTGTGACCCCTCTTTATGTCACACACCATCCCTTTCCAGGTGGCAGATGCTTGTTGTAAAGCTGCAATAAGGACATGATATTTAGGTGGCAGGCTGAAGGGAGCTGGTCGTTTAAGAAAGAGAATAAATAGTGTGATGCTTTTCAGATCATCGTGACTTAACCATGTGGTGCCCAACGCAAGGATGTCTCCTCTGACTCTGAACATTAAGGAGAGAAAGTGACCTTGCTGAAAGCCCAGCCACTGCTTCCTATGGAGAGTATTCAGCTGTTTCTGGAGAACAATTGACCTTTAAAATTAATTTCTCTTCCAGAATTTTTTTCCCTTCTTGAATTAGTTCTTTCTACCTTGCCTTTCACTGCGGCAAAATGGCACTTAATGGATCTTTGAAATGTAATATACTCTAATGTTGCAAGACTTTCTGAAGTTTAATAATAACCCTTTGAAATGATTTGGGAATAGGATTTGAGAGGAGAAAGAGGCTTTATTTTTGTTAGTTTTAAACATCATCTCTGTTATTTTAGTGGAGGAGCAATCCGATAGGCTTTCCTTTCCCTCCTTCCTCCTCTTATTCTTTGTGAAGGACACCTGAATCAATAATGTTACAGAACTTTACACACACTTAGCAATTTATCAGCCATAACCAACTAATCTGCAGGAACCAGGCAGCGGGAGGAAAGCTTGTTATTGGATCCACGGAAATGATTCCCAGATCATCCATTTTTACGTCTATAAACAGATGCATAGTCCCTGGCACACCGAGGCTCTCAATACACCTCTCCTGAATAAATGATCCTTTAGAGTACAATGACACATAGTTCAGCAGACTCACAAAATCCATGCAGACCTGCCATATTTACACTAGCCCTGTTTCCTCCTCTTAAATTAGGACTGGACACATTGAGTAGGCACCTAAAACCCATTTTTTGGGTGGAATTCCAGAGAACGTAAGCAGCTGCTCTGCCCACGGTCTCTGTGACCACCAGCAGCCCCTTCATTAATACAGAGCCCTTTCATTTAACATGTGTTTTCCTTACAACAACCTTATGCTGCAGAGGACAGAAAAACACATTTGTACACCATTTTACGAATGAAGACGCTGCCACTCAGGGAGGCACGATAATTTGCCTTTATTCATAAGGAAGCACATGTTGAAGCTGGAATTTATTAGAGCTTAAACATTCGTTTTTGAAGAGAGATGCCAGGTCTCTCTCTTCTGTTGTGGGTTTAAAATAGCTTATCAGCATTTTCTCTACCTTGAATACATTACTTAAAATCATTTCATACTCTTTCCTGTGATTTACTAGTCAACTGGGGGAGCTTGCAATTATTAATTTGACTAGCTTGTACCCTCCTAGGGGGCAGAGATTATACAGTTTGATTTGCTAGTACAGAACCAGGCACACAGAAGGCACTAAAAAAAAAATGTGTTAAGTAATTTGTTGAAAGAGTTTGGGTATGGATAGAACCTTAGGAACTTTGATATAAAGAAAGAGGTGGCCTGGAGAGCAGATACAAATATTCAGGCCTTGGAAGGCCTACTGCTCGCTGTATATGAATAGGAATAAAATGTTGACCTGGCTCCTGAATCTCTCTCTGGTGAGTTTGATTAGTTTAAGTTGGTCGTCCTGAATTGCATTCACTTCAGGGGCACTGACAAATTTATTATTCCAGTTTGTAAAGCTGAGGAGGGATCATGGACCTGGATGCCTCTATGAGGCTCTGAGGAACCAAAGCATCATTAATCTTTCTTCTCTTTTAAATTCGGCATGCGCACCCTGAGATGCAGATGGGCAGTGCAGTTATTTTTGCAAATATCCTCTCTTATCCCTACCACCTCACCTCAGCCTTAGAGCCAAGTGGCTGCAAACCCTTGACATCTCTGGGAGTGGAACAAAGTCCCCAGAGCAGAAGGAGCTCCCTGGGGCTGACACCCACTTCCCTCACACTTCTGGCCTTCCTGAGAGGATGATGGAGTTCAGTGCCTCCTTCCCAGTGAAGATTGTCTCCAGTCACAGAAAGCAATAGTCAAAGTCATTACAGCTCTGGGCATTGTACTCAAGCCAGGAGGAAAAGGAAGAAGACCACCGACTACCCTGTAATTAAGGCACTCTTCCCTGAATCTTCCGTTCCTGGTTTGGGCTGGGAAGGGTGGTGCCTTTCTTCTGGGCTATCTTGTTTCTCTCCCAGGACCCCATTTTCTAGGGTCTGGGGCAGCATTTTCTGTGGAGTTTAGAGACCAGCTATCATGAAGAGAAACTGGAAGTGTGACCTGGAACTCTTCCTTACAGTTTAAGATTGAATATATGTAAAGTTGTGTAGCTCATCTAAAATGGTGGTTAACCATGGGTGATTTTTCTCTCCAGCAGACGTTAGCTACAACTGGAGGCATTTTTGGTGGTCACAGTTGGGACAGGGGATATGCTACTAGTGTAGATGCCTAGAAACCAAGAGTGCTGCTAAACGTCCTACAGTGTACAGCACAGCTGTCCATGAAATGCAGCGCAAAGGAAAACAAAATGCAAGCCCATGTAGATTAGAGTTTCTGTCTGCTAAATAGAGTCTTTTCAGCGTTAATAAGTTTAAACAGCTTTCATTTGGAGGTCTGCAGTTTATACTCAATCCACAAAACCATGGGTCAGCAAGGGTAGAGCATTTGGGGCTTGTTCACTGTGATTTTGCCAGTGTCGGTGGCACAGTGCCTGGCACATGGTGTACTTCGGAAATGTTTGCTGAATTAAGTACTGTCATTGGGGCTGTTGTGATATTAGGAAGTGACTCAGTTGATTAGCTGCTAAGGAGGGAATAAAGAAAAGTGATATCAAAAGAGTTAAGGGTGGAGCAGAGCCAAGAAGTCAGCTAGGCCAGGATAGGCTGTCCAGAGAGTAGTCCTTTGTCTAGAGATTTGAGGACCAGAACCTTAGCTACCTAAGGCAGCTCAACCTGAGACTTCAATGACGTAGAGGCCCCAAAGCGTCCGTAATTGGCCCTGACCCTTCCTTTTTGGTGAACCTCACTTACTAAAGGTCCAGTACCATCAGTGGCTCTTGAGGTGCTTGAGAGAGGATGGTTGATCAGTGCTTCGGGAACCACATTCTCAAGATCAAAGCCTGGTCTTGACTGGGCCCTCCTTGCTTTTCTAGTCTTTTTCTCTCTTCCAAACGCTCTCCTCACTGGTTAGTTTTCCTAAAATCAGTTCTGATATATCAACCCCATCTTATAAAACCTTCAACAACTCCCCATGTTTTACCCAAGTAAGTCCAAACTCTTTGCTCATACCAGTGTACAAAGCTTATTGCATCCTGACTTCCCTGCCCCTTTTCTTGCCCTTACCTTCTCTCCTGTGGTCCTTGTATCCCTTTCCATTCTGTCACAGCAACTTTTCCACAGACACCCATAGCTTCAGCCAAGCTAGATCATTTGTTTTTCCATGAGCAAGCCTCCTTGGTGCCACTGCCCAGGGGTAGACAGACGGTGTCACCATCTACCAGCTACCACATTACCCTAATGGTGGCTAACCTTGGTCCTATGAATTTCTCCTTTCACTGTGTTCATTTTTCAGGGGTCCTTCAGCTCCCATAAATATGCAAATCACTTAACAATAATGGAGTCAGAATCCCAGAATAAATTCCTACTTCCTATCTACTGCTTGCATAGGGGATGCATGTGAATTAAAGAGATAATGCCGTCTGCAAAGTGCTTTCATCTTCCCAGAATGAGCTGCATTCCTTCAAAGCATTATTCAGATTTCACATTGGCTCCCACATGTGCTTAGCATAGTAAGGAAGACCTAGCCTGCTGAAATCAGGGGCCTCAGTGCTTTGCTGAACCATGGTCCGAACTAAGATATTTATGTCATTGCAAATGCTCTTGTGTTTATTATTTGCTTTAGATTTAAGTTTTAAGTTTAATCAAAGGTTTTCTCTGCCATGCCGCTATCTTATGGCAGACACATTTCTCCCTTCAGGAGGTAGAGACTTTGAGGGTGCTAATGAAATCCCTATTTTATAGAGGCTTTGATTAGATATGTCATCTCCATTTTCCATTCTAGAAATAAATTTTCTTTTGAATATGGAGAAGGTAAATAAGGAAACTTCAGTTCTCAGAGAGAAAGGGGTCGAGGGTGGGAAAGTTTATGATATGATCAAGAGTCTGGGTGGCCTTGTTCATCAAATTCAAGAACAACAGAAGCGAAATGAAAACTCTTCACAAACGGAAGCACGGTTAAAGGGAAATTTTGCTTCCCACATATAATCCCTGCTTCTCTGGCCACACAAAGCCTAGAGTTAAAAAACAAAAGTGAGAAAGAGGAGGGGTTGTCACAATATTGATAGGAACAGTATCCTTCAACCTACAGTGCTGACCAGCCAATATGGGATTTTGGAAACATTTTTGAAACTCCTTTTTCCAACCCCCCTCCTACTTTTGAGAGTTTCTGGGAATATTTCACATACATTTGTGGACGCAGTTCTAAAGTTCCCGTGTTGTCTCCTTTATTTCCCCTGTGGCCTGTGGTGGGGAGGCTGATGCCTCTCATCGCTGGAGGTGCCTGTGCATGTGGGCACAGGGCCATGAGTCTCCACGCTGTGGTCACAGATATCTGTCCAGAGGGCTCAAACTGCCGAGGCTACACCAGGTGTTGCCCTGAAGAGCTGGGAAAAAATGTCATATATATAAACATTGCTTTTTCCTCTCCTCTCCATTGTATTTTGACAATGGGGCCATAGGTGGGACAGTTACCCCCCAAATATGGTTCCTATACTCTGGAAGGGCAGGGCTTGTGCAGCAAAGCTCTTTGAATCCACTATAGACTCTTGCGCAAAGCAGACACTCAATAAAGGATTGTAGGAAGGATATTGAGTAAAAGAGTCCCTGTGGTCTTAGACCCCAGGACCCAGATGGAAATCAGCTGTGTTACAAATTAGGTTTGCTGTCCTATAGGATAATGACAAACCGCTAAACTAGAAACCTGAAAA
This sequence comes from Ursus maritimus, assembly GCF_017311325.1. Lineage (NCBI taxonomy): Eukaryota > Metazoa > Chordata > Mammalia > Carnivora > Ursidae > Ursus > Ursus maritimus. The sequence goes on from NW_024423675.1 coordinate 1,738,796, forward strand.
CCTTCTGGTTGAGGGTATATCCCAGTCCTCCCAATACTGGGTTAATAGATTTTCAGGAGAAATCTTCTAATCCTTCTGGATATATTTTCTTTCTCAAGAGGGCTTAGGCATGGAGGATAAATAACACTGAGAAAGTTTGGGTTCCCTTCAACTGATGCTGCGGCTCCACTGCCTTTTAAAAGCCACTGTGATTAACAGCTCTGAAATGTTTTTAATGAGCATTTCAGTCTGGGTTTACATATCCTTGAAAGAGTTAAGATTTCACCCAGGAGGTTTCAAAACTGAATTAACATGTGTGCTTATTATTGTTCGAATCTGCAGCAGCAGACTTACTGCATTTTTAGCTGAGAGGCAGGCGGCTCTCAGGCTTAGGGCTTTGAGAAGTCTGAACAGATCAGAGCATTAGGATGGCAGCTGTGAGGACAGCATGTGAGCTCTGTTGGTCCAAACCAGGAGGTGTGGCTAGTGCTCCTTCACAAATTTGCAACCAGGAGTTGAGCATCTTACAGTGGGGTGATACAGAGGCAGAGGCATCTTACAGTGGGGTGATACAGAGGCAGAAGTGGGCACTCAGGTAGGGGCATGGGATATGTGCCAGGAAATTGCTTTTATCTCTTGATAGACATTTCTGCCATGGGGTTTCCAGGAAACATACTACTCCACTATTAAGAGTTAGTTTTCTTGAAGTCAATGTTCATTTTAAAACAATAGTCCCTGGACAGTGATATATAACTAATTTACATGTATGCAGCATTTGCCATGTGTCAGATACTGTTCTAAATGCTTTAGAAATATTGACCATTTGATCCTTGTAGCTAACCCATGAGGTCGTACAGTTATGCTTATTTTATAGACAAAGACACTGAGGCTCTAAATGGTTAAGTAACATTCTCCAGGTTAGACAGCCATTTAGTGATAGAGCTGGGATTTGAACCCAGGCAGCCTTGTTCCAGTGTCTATGTTCTTAAACCCTATGCTATGCATAGTGATTCACACTGTATTACTAATATCTTAATCAGGCTAAATTTGTCATTTACCTTTTTGATGTCTGCCAGAATACAAAGGAGTGAGTGGGTTGGTGGAAGCATGAAAACAGTGGGTCTTGACTACAGGATAAGTAAGGATGGGAGAGGAGGGAGAGTAATACAGAAAGTTATGGAAGAGATGTTCAAGGAGGGGAATTGAGGAATGTTATAGACAAGATTTATTCATCTTATAATTCTGCTATGGACAAGCTCCTTGACCTTGAACATTTTCACAATGAAGTTAGACGTTTATCTGATGACAAGAGAACCCTCTCAAAAGGAGAGCTACATGACACAGCCAGATTAGCCACCATTAGTCCAGTGTCCACTGGACTATAGCGTTCATGTAACATGGTGCGTTTTGAGATACAGCCTTAGGCTAGTAGTCCCCTGGTGCCTGTCCTTGTCTACTTTGCCTTTCCTTCATTCAGTTGGTGGCATCCATTGCCTTGGAGAAGAATTAATACAGAAAAAAAGAGAGGGAAAGAGAGAAAATGCATTTAAGTTTCAAGAGTCAAGGCATTTTAAAACAACTTCATTGAATAAAATGAATTATACATATTTAAAGTGCACAATATTATGAGTTTTGACCTCATGGATGTGTATACACCCATGAAACCATCACTACAATCAAGATAACAAACCTATCCATCACCCCAAAGTTGTTTTGTGCTTTTCCTCCCTTCTCCCACCCCTGCCTTGTTTTTTTAGGCAACTCTTGATCTGCTTTCTGTCACTATAGATTAGCTTGCAGGTTTTTGATAATTTCATATAAATAGAACTATACAGCTTTTACGCTTTTTGGCCTCTTTCTCTCAGAAAAATTAAGTTGTTATATCAATACAAGTTATTATATCAATAGTTCGTTCCTTTTTATTGCTGAATAGTATTTCATTGTATGACTTGTGGCACGTTTGTCCATTCACCTGTTGGTGAACATTTGGGTTATTTCCAGATTTTGGGCTATTATACGTAAAGTTGCCATGAACATTTGTGTACAAGTCTTTGTATGGACATGTTTCCTTTCCTAGTGGCTAAATATCTAGGAGTGGAATGATTCATTCATATAGTAGGTACATGTTTAATTTTGTAAGCAACTGCCAAACTGTTTTCCAAAGAATTTGCACCATTTCACATTCCCACAGGAGTGTCTAAGAGTTGTAGTTGTTTCACATCCTTGCCAAAACATGGTATGGCTAGTCTTTTAAACTGCAGACATTAAAATAGATGTGAGTGGTATCTGGTTATGGTTTTAATTTGCACTTTCCTAATGATTAATGGTGGTGAGCATTCTTTCATGTGTTTACTTGCCATCTGTATATCTTTTATGGTGAATTGTCTGTTCAAATCTTTGGCCCATTAAAAAAAATGAGAGTTTAAATTGAGTATTGAGAATTCTTTAAATGTTCTGGATACAAGTCCTTTATCATCTTTGGGATTAGCAAATATTTTCTCCCAGTTTGTGGCTTTTAATTCTTTTATTTTATTTTTTTATAATAATTTTTTTATTATGTTAGTTACCATACAGTATATCCTAGGTTTTTGATGTAATGTTGGCTTTTAATTCTTTTAAAAGGAATAAAGAAAGGGGGGGTAATCAGAAGGGGGAATGAAACATGAGAGACTATGGACTATGAGAAACAAACTGAGGGCCTCAGAGGGGTGGGGGAATGGGATAGACCGGTGATGGGTAGTAAGGAGGGCACGTATTGCATGGTGCACTGGGTGTTATACACAACTAATGAATCATCGAGCCTTACATCGGAAACCGGGGATGTACTGTATGGTGACTAACATAATATAAAAAAAAATCATTAAAAAAAAAAGTGTCTTTGAAGAGCAGAGGTTCTTCATTCTAATGAAATCCTCTATATCAATCATTTCTTTTTGTGGATAGTGCTTTTAGTATTGTATTTAAGAAGTCTTTGCCAACCCAAGGTCACAAAGCTTTTCTCCCATGTATTCTTCTAGAAGTTTAATAATTGTAAACTTTGCCTTTAAGTCTATGATCCATTTTGAGTAAATTTTTTAATGTAGAGAAAGGTATAGATTGAAGTTCATTTATTTGCCTGTGGATATCTAATTGTTCCATTACCATTTGTGGAAAAGACTATCCTTCTTCACTTTATTGTCTTTTTCAAAAATTACTTGTCTTTGTGTGGTAAGTCTATTCTGTTGTACTATTCTCTTTATCTATCTTCGACCAATACCACGATACCTTGATTTGTGTCTTAAAATCAGGTTCTATAAGCCCTCCAACTTTCTTCTTCTTTTTAAGGTGTTTTTGTTTATTTCCATTGATTTTTGTTATTCAGGCTCCTTTGTGTTTCCATATTATTTTTAGAATCAGCTTGTCAATTCCTACAAAAAGTCTGCTGGATTTTTCTTTGGGATTGCATTGAATCTATAGATTGATTTAATGAAAAGTAGCCATTTAAGCAATGTAGGTCTTCTCACTCATGAACAACGTAAAATTTCCTTTTTTTAGGCTTTTTCTAATATCACAGAGCAAGTGTTTTATTGTATTTGTACACAGACCTTCACCACATTTTCAGATTTATGCCTAAATATTTCACATTTTTAATGCTTTAAATGGTATTGCTTTTTAAAACTTTAGTTCCTGATGTTCATTGCTGTTGTATAGAAATGCAATTAATTTTTGTAAACTTATCTGTATCTGAAATCCTGTTAAGTTCACTTATTAGATTTTACTTAGCCAATCATATCATTTAAATAGACAGTGTTACTTTTCCTTTCCAATTTCAATGCCTTTTCTTTCTTTTTCTTTTTTGCCTTATTTCACCATCTAGAACCTCTAATACAATGTTAAATAGAAGAGGTGAAATCAGACATTCTTGTCTAGATTCTGATCTTAGGGGAAAGGATTTAGTCTGTTGTCATTAGGTATGATGGTTATTAGTTGTGTAAGTTTCTCATAGCCAGGCTGAGGCTTTATCAGGCTGAGGAATTTGCTTTCTATTCATAGTTTACAGAGATTTTCTTTCAAGAAGAGGTGTTGGATGTCTTTCTTGGACTTGGGATTTGTTGAGCCCCTGGGAATCTTTAAGTGTGTAATTTTCATCAAATTTGGATCATTATTACCAGTTGTTTGATCAGCTTTTTCCATCCTCCCATTCTCTCCTCTCTTTTGGGGACTCCCAATTCCAAGCATACAGGGATGGTTTAAGTTGCCCATGAGCCCCTGATGCTTCCTTTATTTCCTTCAGTCTTTTTTCTCTCTTTTTCATTTTTGGGTAGGTTCTATTACTATATCTTCAGGTTCACTAAGCCTTTTCGTCTATATTGGCTAATATGCCATTAATCTCATCTAGGGTGTGTTTCATCTCAGACACTATTATTTTCATATCTAGAAGTTTTGTGTCTTTTAAATATCTTTCATTTCTCTACTTAACATGTTTAATTTTTCTTCTAGTTTCTTGAACATATGGAAATTTGTCATAATAATTTAAAAAATTTTTAAAAATAAAATTTAAAATTCTTTAAAATTATTAACTTTATCATCTGTTTTATTACTGAGTCCGTTTAAATTATTTTTTTAAATCTCTCATTATGAGTTGTATTTTCCTGTTTGTTTGTGTGCCTGGTAATTTTTTATTGGATGCCAGATATTGTTAATTTTACCTTGTTAGGTGATGAATATGTTTTTGTGTCTACAAATATTATTGAAGGTTGTTCTGGGGTGTGGCTGAATTACTTGGAAACAGTTCGATGTTTTTGAGTCTAGTTTTAAAGCTTTTTTAGGTGGGACTAGAGCTGCCTAACTAATGTGGCTAAGTTTTCTCCACTCCTGAGTTAAAACACTTCTGAGTACTCTACCCATGCTCCACAGATTATAAGGTTTTCCCCTCTTGCTGGTGGGAACAGGAACTATTCTCAATTCTATGTGAGCTCTTAGATTTTTTCCCTTTGCTTCTTTTGGGTGGTTCTTTCCTTGGTCTCAAGTAGTTTCCTCACACCTATACTCATCAGTACTCAGCGGAAGTCTTACTGGCAACGTCTTCATATTTCTAGAATTCTTCCTCTGTATAACACTCTCCTCTGTAGTATGTTGCCCGTGAATTTTAACATTTTGCCTTCCTAAACTCCCAGCTTCTTCTCCTCAAGTTGCAGAAACTGCTGGGCTCTACTTGGATCCTCTCGCACCCATGTACTGCCGCATTGAAACTCTCCAGACAGTAAACTAATGCAATTGTAGGAGTCATCTCATTTGTTGTCCATGTCTCAGGAATTACTTCCCTTTTTCCCCTGATGCATAATGTCTTAGAAACCACTGTTTCATAAATTCTGTCCCGTTTTTCCGTTGTTTGAGGAAGGAAGATAAATGTGTCTGTTACTCCGTCTTGGTCAGAAATGAAAGTTTAAGAGCCAAAGCTTTTGATTTAAAAGAGCCCGAGTGTTTGACTTTCAAGTGCTAAGCCCTGAAAGACTCAGGGAATAAAGTCTAAAGTGTGGATTTAGGAGTCTGCTTAATTGTGTGAGTCAGATTTCCTTTCTCAGATAAGTTAAGAATACCTGTGTGAGAGAGAGGATGATAATTAGAGGAGAGGAAGAGCATTATATGCTGGTAAATGTCTCTAAAAAGAGGCCTTGCTCCTGTCCTCTTCCCTCAAAACTGAGTCTTCAGTGGTATAATGGAAGAGTATACATGATAGCAACCTCAGTTAGGTTTGTAAGGATTTAAGAACAAAATGAGGTTGTGTTTGTCGTCCCCCCCCCCCGCCAGGGTGGAACTGGAGGAGGTATAAGCCTCATGACTTCCTATCCAGACTAGAAGCAGAGTGGAGATTACTATTTGAACATGTAGACAGACCAGTCTGAGACCACCTTGCAGAATTTTCCTGTACTCTAGAATGGTACACGTGGAAAATATTTATCAGGTGTCTAAGATGGGTGTTGGTATAGATGAAAGAAATCCAGACCTGGGGAGAGGAGATCTCATGTCTGGGCCAGGTCAGAAACAATTGTGTAGACCATAACTGTGTAGAGAGATCTGATAGGATATAATGTCTCCATGGAATCTAGCAGCGATAAGTGACAACAATCCAGGACCAATTGTCTCTTCACCACATCTTGACCCTACAGTGTCTACTGAAACGTAAACAACACACCAGGGATTGAGCAGAAGTTGAGGATGGAGAGGCCGTGAGGGAGAGACTCTGAATTGACTGGAATTTGGGTTTGAAATAGAAATTGAGTTTTAGGAAAATAGAGTGATTTTGTGTCTCTGTGTGTATGTGTGTGTACATGAGTTTGTGGCCTAAAATTTTATCGGTTACACATTTGCTCTCTAGTCAAATTCTCACAGAAATTTCAGAGTTTCATAAGAAAATTATGGGGCTTGTTTGGGCTTGATTGCAGAGTGATTGACTAAGTTTTAAATGAGTATATCAAAATTTAGAGACAACTGTTGAGGTGTATGGCAAATGAACTTTATAGCATGTCTTTTCCTTACCAAATAGAGTAAGTTATACCTGAAAAATACAAGTGACTGCTTTATGAATAAACATTAGTGGACCCTTCAAGAAAGTTACTTTTTATAGGGTGACAAAGTGGAATCAAGATGGTTCACTTCCCATTTGCCATTGTCACAGAGTTTTTCATTCAAATACAGACCTTATATTATAGACTTTTGGAATGTCTTCTAAATTAAAAAAAAATGAATGTGGATTCTGTGAATAATTAAGATCTTTTCCATTTATCATTGAGTACTATATTTTTCAAAGTACTCATCTTGAGGAGTTATGCTCATATTTCAAAAATGATACTTCTACTCAAAATAGTTGCAGATTTTGTCTTCTGGAATTTTCTTCAGAAGCTACAGCCTGTTCTCCTGAATCTTCACATTAATGACTGATCTTTATTCTTTGAGCAAAGATTTTATTTCTTTGGTAGCAGCCAAAATTATTTAGAATTAAGTCTAATGAATAAAGAAAGCAATCAAACTTAGTAAAGCTATTTGTGGTCAAAAATATGGTCAAAAATAAAATGTGACTAAAAAGAAATTAGACTGATCTTTTTTGGGGGGGGTAAGATGAGGAAACTAATAGATACTCTTAAAAATCTTTTTTTTTTTTTTTGTAAACTGAGAAAGGCTTTCTTGAAACAAAATTAATATGGAATTTTAAGCAAATGAAACTGCTCTGGTGAACATGCAGTGTGGGGCATGTGCTCCTTCTCTCAAAACTTCCCAAATTCTTTAGATGTCCCTGATGCTCCACACAAGAGTACAGTTAGCTAGCACATTGCTGTAAGTGACAGTGAGCTAGAGATATGATTTAAAAAATAGATTCAGGCAGGTTACCCATATCCATACCACTTCCTTTTCTGAATGCTTATAATATTTTATTTTATACTCTTCTGATAGAAGTTTCCACATTATGTCTTACATTGAAGTTATTTTTCCTACTATTGTTTAAGTGTTTGAGGGAAAACTCTCCAGCCATTTCCTCTCTCTACTTTTCATAGAACTTCATATTACACCTGGGGCGGACAGGTCCTAAGGTGACCCCCAGTGATCCCTGCCTTCTGGTGCTTGTGCTTTTGTATAAGCCCCTCCCCTTGAGCATTGGTGAGACTTGTGGCCTTGCTTCTAACCAATAGAATATGGCAAAGGTGATGAGATGTCATTCCCATGATTATATTACATTATAAAAGACTCTGTTTGTTGGAATTCTTGTGCTAGAGTCTTTCTTTTCATTGTTGGCTTTGAAGAAGACAATGGTTATAAACCCTGCAGCCTCAAGGAGATAGCATCTCCCAAAACTCAAGTGAGGTGAGAGGCGGTTTTGTTAAAGGCAGAAAGTTAGAGGAAACTTCCCCAGATGTGCCTCCAGATGAGACCTCAGCCCTGGTCAACATCTTAATTGTAATCTAGTGAGACCCTGTGCAGAAGGCTCAGCTAAGTCTTGTACAGTCTCCTGACCTAGAGAAAATTTGAGATAAGAAGTAGTTATTGTGTAAAGTTGCTAAGTTTGTGGTAATTTGTTATGCACCAACGAAAAGTAATAAAGGTCTGATGTAAAATTTTAAGTCTCCTGGGTTGAAAAGGACAGGTACCAGTTCTGTGATATTTAAAAATTATTTGGTGAGTAATTTTCAAAGCATTAAGATATTTCTAGAATCCTATTAAAAAATCAAACATTTAGGGGCGCCTGGGTGGTACAGCGGTTAAGTGTCTGCCTTCGGCTCAGGGCGTGATTCTGTCGTTACAGGATCGAGCCCCACATCAGGCTCCTCTGCTGGGAGCCTGCTTCTTCCTCTCCCACTCCCCCTGCTTGTGTTCCCTCTCTCGCTGGCTCTCTCTCTTTCTGTCAAATAAATAAATAAAATATTAAAAAAAAAATCAAACATTTGTATATAGCAAAAACTAGTAGAAGTTGGGTTACAGAAGTAAAAAAGCAGATAAAAACCTGGGAAAACATTTTAAAAGCCTTTCTCAGCAAAAGCTTGATTTCCCTAATATGTAAAAAGCGAATTAATTAGTACCAGAAAGACCCTAAACCCATTAGGAAACTAGCAAAGATATGGACAGTTGACAGAAAAGTTAATATAAATGGCTCTACAACATATGAAAAGGAGCTCAACCTCATTTATGATAAGAACAAAATCAAAATAAAATTACAATGGGATATCAGTTTTCACTTACCACATTGGCAAACATTTTTAAAAATTGATAATACACTCTGTGGTCAAGGGGTGGATAACAGGCACTATCATATGTTGCTCGTGTTGTTACAACCTCTGCAGAAGGCAATTTGCAATATTTATTAGAATTAAAAACCAAACACACTCTTTGACCTAGCAATCATACTTCTAAATATTTATTCTACAGTTATACTCAGCTTCTGTGAAAGGACTTATGCATTGCAGTATTGTTTATATTAATGTAAGATTAGAAGCAAGCTAAATTTTTTAGGTTGTTTTTATCAGTGAAAGACTAATTAAGTGAATTTTGGTATAGTCATACAATGGAATATTTTATATCAGTTAAAAAGAACATACTGATGTGGAATGCTCTCCCAGGCATATGGTTAAATGAAAAAAGCAAGATGTACTACACTTTGTATGATATTCTACCATTTGTGTTAAAAAAATATCTGCTTTACAAATTGCTTGGAATACATCTAGAAGTAAGACTAACTTATAGTAGCAGTGGTTGCCTCTGAGACTGGGTGACTGGGAGACAGAGATGTAAAGAGATTTCTCCCTATACATCATTTTATGCTTTTTAAATTTTGTACGCTGGACATGTGTTATCTATTTATAAAAATGAAATTAAAATTCAGATCAAACTGAAAAAGCTTATGAACACATATTTGAAACACATAACTTTAAAAAAAATGGATAGAGAATTTTAAAAAATGTATTATTCCCAAATAATAAATAGCAAATAAGGTACCCCAAATCTGAAGTTTCTGAATAGCCTATGTGGGTTTGGGGGTGAAAGAGATGAATTTTACGAGCCTGTGATAGATGAAATTTTCACAGTAGTACATTTCTTACCAACCAAAACCCCTAGGGAAATCAGCTGAATACCTTATACTGTAATTTTAGTTTTTCATTTCCTTGTGTAAAAACACCCTAGGAGCTTTGCTGCAAAAAGGAATTCCCTGGGATTTTAAACCAGCATGGTTTAGAGAAGTCCTAACTTCAAAGTTAGGTTCCCTATGTACTGACCCATGGGTGGCATCTTTCAAAATGAAATAATTGGAATTCAGTGGAAGTAGTGGCAGCCATACCTGGGGTTTGGCGTTAGAATAGGCAGGAAATGCAGTCTGACACCTGGCGACGCAGAGCTGTTACAGAGAGCATTGTCAATTGAGTGTGTCCTTGATCAATCTGAAATGATTTGAACATTGAATCTAATCTGTATATGCCTTGAGACCAAGTGTTAGGAATGACCTTACAAAGAGACCAGGGGATGGGGAGGACAGTCTTCCCACAGTGCTGAGATGAAGGCAGGGCCTGCTCACTGCCATTAACTCCCTCTGTCCCCCTGCTCCCCCCACAAAAGCCCATGATGCAGAGGAGAGTGGAGAGGTGAGCATCTTCCAACATGCCTATTCCTGTAGAGTTCTCTCCCTTCATTTCGAGCTGTCAAGGCCATGTCAACGTCACCTACATGGTGGAATTGAAGGCCTTTACTCCAAAATATCACCCCACAATATTAACTTCATTGCTTATTAGTCCATAGTTCTAGCCCATTTGGGTCCTGTTAGCTTTTCTGATCTCATACTTTCCCCTTTGCCGGAGGGCTCCTTGAATTCTAATCATCTTAGTTGAGAAGAAAGCTTGGAAAGACTTGACATCTTGGCGAGGGCAATAATGTAGGAGAATTGGGGAGGGGCCAGAGACTCCCTTTACTGCCTCTTCCTTTCACAGAGATGGGCCCTGGCTGAACATCAGAAAATCATCTTTATACAAGTCAGCTTCACTCAGGCACCAGAGAAGACCCCGATGTGACAGCTAGCCTCTTTCCGAAGTGCCTGGCACCCTCTGGAGCTCAGTATATTCTTATTGATTAACTCTGTTCTGAACTAATTGACCCTCCTTAAAAATAGCCATAATTAGTTTTCAAGTTCCGGAGGAAAATTGTTATAAAGAGTTCTATTTCCAGTGGGAGTCAGCACTTGAATTTTCAGAGGTTCACTTCATCGTCTACCCTTTACTAAGTTTTTGTCCAGTTCATTAGTTATATTTAGAGGAAATGAAATAAGGGGGGAACAGAGGAAACTCGCCTTTGTAAAAAACAGTTCTGGTAAAGGATTTTGTTGGCAAGTATTTATAACCGTGGCTTATAAAAGGCTCGAGATTAACTCCAGATTTAATTTATCTGAGCTATATATTTCCCAGTCCTCGGTAAATGACCAAGAATTGATTCTGGGTGGTGACAAATCTGATCACCATCACATTTGAGTGCCCCTTGGGGATTAGGCAAGGCATTTTAATACCAAAGTACAAAACAGGTTCCTGCCCTGCTACAGACACACACAAACTGAAGCAGGAAGATTACAGAGTGGGCCAGCTGCCTGACACAGTCCATGCCTCGGTCCTCTGAGGTTTCTGAGCCCCATCTGCCACTGCATGGGCAGTCACTAGTTCGAATGGAATCTACCCCATCAAATTCAAGCATAGACATACCTTCTGGTATTCACACCAGTGTTCAACACCTCTCGGGACAGCTGTGGAGACACTGGTTTGGAGGCAGAAATGGTGAGCTGCTGATCAAGGGCCCCTTTGCAAGATGGTTGGGTCCCTTTAGGACACTTGATGATAAACAAACTATGATTATGATTTTAACAAACTGTAAACTAACTGGATCCTTCTCTTCTGCATATCGGGGCCCACTTATATCCTCACCTCTAAATTACATTTAATAATATTCAAACGAACATTTTGCAGCATCACCTAGAAAAGCTGACCCTGCTTTCAGGTCCCCAAAGGGTGCTTTCCTTCTGATGCTCTCCTGTTTCCCATATCCTTCGTTGCAGCTGCCTCCTTTCTATATCTTGACTTCTCTTTCTTCTTTCCAGTCTATTCCAGAGTGACAACTTTCATTTTCTTAAAATATTCAGGCAGTGAATACTTTTTCTTTAGTAAATCTCAGGCTGGTCCCATGGTCCTTAATGGAATATAGCCACTCTTCATCTTCAAAGCTTAGCATGGTCTCGCACTCCTTTTTATCTGTGCCCAAAGCGCTTTCCTATTCCCCAGCTTCATTTGTCATCGCCAAATCTAGATGGTATAATTTTCCTCATCTCACTTCTTGCAAACTGGGGTAGCTTTCCAATTAGCTGCTTGGGCTTTCTTTAGAGCCCTACTTCCAAATCCCCGTCATAAAGGTCCTAAAAACCCACCCAGCATCAAAAATTGGACAGTTCTGTGAGTGTCCTTGCCCTGGAAAATAACTTTCAGGGGCAAGGAGCTGTACCTTCCGTGTGTGTTAGCACTTAAAACATGGCACATTCCTTAAGCTCACTTTGATGTGCATAAGGGGCCTGGAATGGAAGGCATTGGGTTTGGGTGTGCTTGTGGAGCTTTCAAGGAGAGAGGGCTGCTGAAGGAGCCGAGATGCCCTTCAACAGATGACTGGATTAAGAAGTTGTGGTCCATATATACAATGGAATATTACTCAGCTATCAGAAAGAACGAATTCTCAACATTTGCTGCAACATGGACGGCACTGGAGGAGATAATGCTAAGTGAAATAAGTCAAGCAGAGAAAGACAATTATCATATGATTTCTCTCATCTATGGAACATAAGAAATAGGAAGATTGGTAGGGGAAGAAAGGTATAAAGAAAGGGGGGGTAATCAGAAGGGGGAATGAAACATGAGAGACTATGGACTATGAGAAACAACTAGGATGATCAGTAGAGAGGAAGGAAGGGATGGGGGGGTAATCAGAGGGGGGAATGAAACATGAGAGACTATGGACTATGAGAAACAAACTGAGGGCCTCAGAGGGGAGGGGGGTGGGGGAATGGGATAGGCTGGTGATGGGTAGTAAGGAGGGCATGTATTGCATGGTGCACTGGGTGTTATATGCAACTAATGAATCATCGAACTTTACATCGGAAACCAGGGATGTACTGTATGGTGACTAACATAATATAATAAAAAATCATTAAAAAAAAAAAAAGGAGAGAGGGCTGCTGGATGTTGATACTTCCAGATGGAACAGGGTAAGGCAGAAGTGCTGGGTAGGCATTTTAGCCACACTAGGATTCTTGCTCCATTAGTCAACAACTTTAAGCAGAAAAAATTTCAAGTTTGAAAAAGAGGCATGAATTTTGTCATGTAATGCACAGGTCCGTTTTCTGCAGGAGGTCTGTTTCAATTAATTTATTACATATTCTTTCCCTCGGAAAGGTACACAGATAAACACATAGAGACCTAGAGCTTTTTCAAAGCTTTTCCAAAAATTGGGGCAGTAAGACAGGGGGCACAGGGAAGAAAGATGAGATTTATCCGTTTACCCCAGACCTCCACACCCCAAAATAGAGAGAGCCATAGATACGTATTGTATAGCATTGTGTGTGTGTGTGTGTGTGTGTGTGTGTGCGTGTGCATGTACACCCACGATGTGACTTGTGGCTCCAAAGTCATAGCAGATTGCCAGACATGGTTTTTGGAACCTTTCTTATTACATTACTATCTCAGCCTGTACATATGTGAGTCCTATGTGTGTAAGCATACATGTGTCTATACACACAAGCTCACTATATATGATCCAAAGTGCTAACATTAGGGAGGCTGCAGTGGGATGATGAAAAATGAGCTTTGTGGTCTGTGTTGTATATGTTTACATCAAGATTTGGAATCCAGGGACCTGCTGTTTTCATAGTGGCTGCGTTCTCAGCACAGCCTGTTTGGAAATGCTCTGGTCCCAGAGAGCCAGGCTCCTTCGTGAGTGGGAAATGAGATGCCTCCTCCCTCCAGGCTGCCAGAGATGCCGCTCCCCTCCTGCAGTCTTCTCTACTTTTAGAAAACGTGTGTTGAACTTGTAAATGTAGTTTTCCACCCTGATAGTAGTATTTTTGTTTGTTTGTTTTTTATTTTTTATTATGTTATGTCACCATACAGTACATCATTAGTTTTTGATGTAGTGTTCCATGCTTCATTGTTTGCGTATAACACCCAGTGCCGGTGATGGGTATTAAGGAGGGCACGTATTGCATGGAGCACTGGGTAGTATTTTTGTTTTAAATCAACAATCTGGATCTTTCCTAGCATGAGGTCCCGGGGTGAGTGACGAGGAGCCCTTTCCGTCTGGATCCTCGAAGTGTTAGGCGGCCCCATCTGAATCCTTCTTTATGAACACCAAGACGTACCACCAGCTCCCCCATACGTAGTGAACACAATTCTGTCACATTGCAAAGAAGAGGAAAATAAACAGAAGTGCAGATATGTGCAACAGTGTTTGCGCCACTGTGGGGAGGCTGTGTCGGGCTGGGGTTGGAAGGCTGCCTGGGTCCCTGCTGGCTGTCTCACCAGCTGGGGCACCTTAGTTGGGCTGCTTACCTCCTCTGTGCCTCAGTTTCTCCCTCTGTATACTGACCTCATGATTGTTGGGCAGATTAAATGAGGTAATACATAAATAATGCTTAGCCTACTACTTGTTGTGTTTACGAGCTCTCAGTACTGCTACTGCTGTTCTAACATGCAGCTTTAATGGGAAATGAGCCCTCCACCTACAGATTCCAATGTAGATTTAAGCATAAACACTCCTCAAAAAATGCAGTGCTTTTTCTCCAGATCTTAGCCTGACCTCTTTTTTCTAGCCAGCATTAGGTGGTGTTGTTTTCTTTAATCAGAATTGAGCCTATTATAAGAAAATTCAATGTAAGAAATTAAGGCCCTTTGCCTTGCTTAAAACCCTTTACCAGCTCCATATCATCTATGGGAAAAAAAACACAAACTCCTTAGCAGGCTATCAAAGGTTCTTTACAATATGGCTACTGTCTGTACTTCTTTGTTGTCATCCCACTGGGCACCTTTCCGTAAGTATTTTGTGCTGCAGCAGTGCAGAATCAGTCCTGTATTATTTCACGTCCCTGGGCCTCTGCGAAAGCTGCTCTCTCTGCATGGACTGCTGTCGTCCTCTCTTGGCTTTCTGGGACAATTCTGTCTGGCTTCCCCTATGGCGAGTCTTCTTACACGTGTCCTCAGATCAGTATACTGTCTCCACCTCTGTGTCTTGGTCATGTTTTTAGTTTTGTACTCATTACCCAGTGTTGCAGTGCATTTATGTATTAGTTTGTCTCTCTGACTTGACCGAGTTTCTTGAGAGCAAGGAAAAGGTCTTGTTTGCTTCTATATTCCAGCACTGAACAAACAGCACAGACTCAGTGATTCAAGAAATGTTTGTTTTACTGTTAAATTGAAATAGGGAGTAAATATTTACATGATTAAAGCAGACACTGCAGTTTTTTGTTTTAATCTTTTGAGTTTTTTTTCTTCACAATAATGAAGCCAGCTATTATATTTAAAATATTTTGTAGAACAAGGCGCATTTAAATAAATGAAGAGTAGTTGAAGCAACAGCAAGGTTGAGGTTTCTAGGATTAAATTTGTTTGCTTCAATCAGTACTGCAGTAAGGGCTATGTGAAGGAAGGAAGATGGAATAAGATACATTCTGTTTCCTTAAGAAGCTTTCCATCTGGAAGGGAATAAGACAAAGAGAGTAGAAGTAGAACAAAATTCACACCATTAGAGGTAAACCAAAAAGAGTTCTGGAGGTTTGAAGGAAGAATTAGCCAAATGCAATTGGGGATTAGGAAGAGGTATTGTGTGGTGGTGGCAGTGTTGGGAACTTGCCCTGCTGTGTAGGTGGGCTGTACTAGGCAGAGACGGGCAGGAAGAACATTCCAGGCAGAAGGGACAGTGTGCCTAAAGACCTAGAGGAGCCTAGTGGGATATCTACTTAAAGACCCACCTGGCTCCATGTTATGTTCAGTATGGGAGTGTGGTGGAAGGAAAGGTTAAAAAGCAAGTTTTTGAACATTTTCAAAGGGTCCAAAGTCCCAGAATGAGGAAATTGAACTTGACATAGTAGGCACTGGGGAGCAATCAATATTTTTGAGCAGGAGAGTGATATAAATAGAAGGCTTCAGAAAATTCTGCTTGTCGGTGTATGTGGACTATACTGGAGAAGGAGAACCTCTCCATAGGGACAGGTGATAAGATACTTTTGCAAGTGTGTAAATGGGAGGTGCTAGCAGTGGAATATAGTAGCTGACAGGCTTTGCAGAATCAAAACAAAGAGGACATGGCAGTCATTTTGGTTGGAGATGAGTGAGAAGAAAGAGTCCATGTGATGCTTGGGTTTATAGCCTGGGTTCCAAGGGAAATGGTGGTATATTAGGGAAATTTGATAACTCCTGGGGAGGAAATTATATTGTTAGGAAACTGGTGAGTTCTGGGGGGGGCATGTCGAGTTGGAGGGCCGCCAGCTAGGTCTGAAGCTGAAGAGAAAAATCAGGATGAGAGCTGTGCATTTCTAACAGTCACTGACATCAGGGAATAGATTTGGTACCTAGGAAGGGAAGGTAAAGAGAAAAGAAAACCGAGTATAGAACCTCAGAGAATTGCCTATGTTTAAGGAACCGAGAGAAAAGAAGTGCTGATGAAGGAGAAGAGTGATAGGGATAGAACCAGGGTAGACAATGGAGTATTGTGGAATTCAAGGAAGAGCCTTCAAGAAGGAGAGATCCTTCTTGGAAGGGAACTCAGGTTAATTCACTTTCTGACACATAGTATAGAAATTGATTTGGGTTTCCATAGCACTTTGAAGCATCCTTTGTAATTTTTAGTGTATATGTCTGCCTCCCCTTCCAGACTGGGAGCTCCTTTAAGGTAGAAACTGGTCTTACTTGTGTTTTTGTTTCTAACACTAGCAGAATACCTGGAATAGATCTAGGGCTCAATGAATCTTTGTTGAATGGCTGAGTAAACAAACAAAGCAACAGAGAAGATGAAGACAAGGAAAAACCCATTGTGCTTGAAGAAAAAGTATGGCTCTTGAAAGGGAAGAGTGAGCGTCTGAATAAATTTCTGCTCTTGAGAAAGGAAGAATCAGTCTAAGCATGGGTGGTTCAAATGTGAACACTTAAAAAATTCCGAGTCCTCCACTATGGCATGAAATTCATCATCCAAAGTCTCATAGATTTAAGCTTCATGATTTGTGAGGTATTGCAGTGAAATTATCTAGGAAGTAAGAGTTCTCTAACATCCCAGCTGCCTGAATTCAACTGGCCACATGATTAATGACACTGTGAGACACATCCAGGGCCTTTCATTTCCCAAGCACTTTATAAACATTGAGTAATCTCACAGTGCCCTTGTGAGATATTATCATGTTCATTTTCCATATGGTTAACTGAACCAAGGAGGTTAAACGACTTGCTCAAAGGCCACAATGGAAGTCAACGACATCAAATGCTCACAACGATGGAGCTCCCAGTTCCCACACCTCACAGTAGATTGCTGAACTGAATCCCACTCCTATACCATTAGGAAGCCTGAGTGACAGGTCAGTGCTGTAATAGATCATACTTTACAGCTGAGATAAGTGAAGATTAGCATGCTGTCTCACACAGGTCAGGGCTGGCCCTTGGCAAGAGAGAAAACTATGCTCTCCAAGACCATGTGATATGATGTAAGATGTGCCTGGAAAAGGAAGAGCAGAACCAGACATGGGTGAAATTCCTTCTATGGATTTCCAAAAACCTTTGCCAAGATAGTAGTTGGAGTGTGGGTGGAGAAAGGCGGGCTTAGGGAATATTGATGAACATCTTAAATCTGAACCATCATACGCTCTTAACTTGCTTACAAATATTTGCATTCTTCTTTATCATTTGGTTTTGATATTGCCTTTTTACACTACTCATATCTCTGTATTTCTTAGTATGATGCTCCTTTGTTCTAAGAAATGCCACAATATCACTGTCAACCCCTGTGCACATGGCCTTTAGGAAAACCACAATCTTCTGAAGAATTGGTACAGGTAAGGTGAAATTTGACAGTCTTCGTAACTGGGTAGCTCACTAGGTTGGGATATATGTCTTTGATTTGCAGCTATGTGTTTGTAGCCAGGTCTTCAACTTCTTTATACTTTAGTTTTCTCCAAATGAAGATAAGAGCGTGGAGAGGATGCTGTTGGTGCCTTGTGCATATTCCCCTGGCCTTTCCTGTATGGAAGTACACAGACCCAGTGACTTCTGCAAGCACCTGTGACTCTGCCTGAGGGCCCTCTCTGACTGCTGGAGCATGCTCAGCATGGGCTGGGGCAGGTCAGAAGTGTGGAGAACTAGTGCCCTGAGAGGAGACCTTACCTGAAGACTGATGGGAATTGGTGGAGCAAGCCTTTAGCTTCCTCTTCTCACAGGTGTGTTCTATGCCACCTCCCAGAGGTCCTCATCAGGATTGCATGTGAGTTACCCACAGCATCAGGAACTTGTTTGGTAATACACACCCATATTGACTTCCTTTCCTTCCCTGTCTTGCTTCCCAGCTCTCCTAGTAGATCTTCCTGGGATCATGGTCCAAACAAACCACTTGCACACAAATCCCTGTCTCAAGGTCTGCTTCTGGGCCAGCCCAGCATAAAGCTTACAGATGTTAAGAGTTACAGGAACATCAAAGGATGGTGAGGACTTGAAGTCTTGGTAATAATCAATCATGTGTATGTAATACTGTTTACAGCACGCTTTCATACTCATTTTCTCATTAGATTCTTACAACCGCTAGTGAGGTAAGATGACTATTAACCCTACTTAATGTGACAGACATTGAACCTCTGTGGGGTTCAGTGTCTTGTTAAGAGCTAATAAGTTGTGCCTCTTGCCTTTAATTTAGACTTCTGTCTCCAGATCACAACCTGCTTCCACCACCTCACCCTTCCTCAGGTGCTGTTAGCCAAGGAGGAGTATAAGATGACTTCTAGTGCTCTGCCAAATGTAGATTCCATTAGTGTAGTTGAATAGCTACGCAACCTCTACTTACATGATAAATTTCACTGAAAAATGCTAACTATATATACATATATACATATATATGTATATATAGTTAGCATTATATATATATATATATATAATATGAACTTTGATTAGCAACCATTGTATTTTAAGGTAAATTAAACATTTAGATTTAAGTTATATCTTGATTCCTTTTAGAGAAATGTTACACATCATCAAAATCTTGTCTGTCAAACATTCTTATGAATTATTTTTTATAATTTGTGTATTTTTTTTCAAATCATAGTTTCCTAGAGTTAGAAGAAACCTTAAAATTTAGAGATACTGAAATCTCATCTATAGCATCTTTGACAGGCTACTTAGTTTCCACTTTCATATTTCTCACAATGTCACTGTCACACGAGGGGGCTTATTTCATTCTTGAAATGTCCTGTTGTTTAAAATTTCTTCCTTTAATTGAGCCAGAATGACTTTCTTTAATTCTCCTCTCATTAGTGTGGTTAAGGCCTGTGTAAATAAACGTAACAAGTCTAATCTTCTGTCTTGGGCCTCTTTCTACATTAAAATAATTCTTGAAGTCCATCATTTTTTCCTGTGTTAGCATCTGTCTGTGTAATTTTGCTCTGAGTGGGCGTGGCTGTACTGGTACCTCTAACACATACATAGTTCTTCATTATGTTGCCGTGGTTCTTTTTACAGGTGAAGTTTTCAGCCCACCAGAGGGTCCCAGCATTCATGGCACCTTTTAGTACATTGACATATTCTTATACAAATATCATTCTCCCTTAGGTCTCTCTTTAAACCATGAGTGTGTTAGTTTACCCCCATCCTGTGAGTTTTTACTTGTTATTAAATTTCTTTTTAGTTATTTCTAATTTGCTCTTCTTCTTTGGTTTTAAAATGATGTGTATTAATTGAATCCATATTTTGATTCCACAGTTCGAGATTTGCTCTTTGTCTTTGAGGTCTTGTTGTTTCTCCTTAAAGAAATTGCAGTTTGGTGGGAAGGGGGAGGGAACTGATTTGTTTTGAGGTGGTGGAAAGCATTCTTCTCCGTATTTCTGCCCTGGATACACTACCTGAAGACAGTTTTTTAGCCTTGTCCCTCTTCCCCAACCTTCCTTCCACCCCCAGTTCCTACAGTCTTCTTTTTTTAGCATCTATCTCTACAACGCAAAAACCATGGATTTTAGAGTCTAGTGAATATGGATTTTTAACACCACCTCCATCACTGTTTTAGTGTCCTTGAGATGCTGTGACAAGTTGCCACAAACTGGGCGGCTTTAAACAATGGAAATGTATTCACAGTTCTGAAGATCAGAGTTTGAAGTCAAGGTATTGATGTGGCTGCACTACCTCCAGGGGTTCTCAGAGAGAATTCTTCCTTGCCCTTCCTGCTTATGGGGGCTCTTGGCGTTCCTTGTATTGTGACTGCATCTCTTTCTGCTTTGTCGTCACATCATATCATATCTTAAGAGATCCTTTTCTCTAAGTAAGGTAATATTCACAGGTTGTAGGAATTAGGACCCCATACATTTTATGGCCACCATTCAGCCCATTACAACCACTATTACTATGATTTTAAGCATATGAGCTTCTATTTTTCATCTATAAACAGGAACTAACATTGACCACTTTAGAGTATTGTAGTGGTTTAAAGGAGATAATATATATAAAGAGCTCAGCACATAATAGGTGCTCAGTAAATTTTAGTTACCTATTTTGCCTTCCGGTTTATTGACCTCTCAGATTCTAGGTGTGTTATTCAGGAACAGGCACTTAATCTTTCCTGCCTTTAGTACTCTGTATCTTTATTTTTAGGTATTAAAACAATTTTCTCACATCTTTGGAAGGATCCAATGAGATAATATATGTGAACGTGCCTTGTCAACCAAAGACTGCTA
Organism: Ursus maritimus; assembly: GCF_017311325.1. Classification (NCBI taxonomy): domain Eukaryota; kingdom Metazoa; phylum Chordata; class Mammalia; order Carnivora; family Ursidae; genus Ursus; species Ursus maritimus. The sequence goes on from NW_024423675.1 coordinate 1,759,224, forward strand.
TAAAAATGCAAGTTGCTACCATCTTATTATTAGTGTATGTTAAAGTTGTTGCCAAGTAGAAGTCTCAGATATTCTTCCAGTGAACAGCCACTTAGCCGAGTCTCTTCTAGTCTATATTTGTTTAATTGATTTTTTGAAACCAAATATAGTATTTTATATCCTGTTAAATCTAGTCTTGTTTATCTTGGGCCAGCATCCTGTCTGCCAAGTTTACTTTGAGTCTGTATTTTGGGAGTTATTTATTGGTCAGGTTATCCCTTAAAGCTCTGGAGCTCCTGCTGGCAGAAACATGTTAGATTATAGCGCCTGGAGTGTTCAAAGAGTGTGAATTCTAAGTTCCCCATCACCCACCTACCCCATCTCTCCTCACCTCCTGGCTTTCCTCAGTTTCAGAATGTCATAGAAACTCCCCAGTTTAATCTTATTTTTGATTGAATATACCTATTAGAGCACTAACTGCTCCGACTTGACTAGAATTTTCTGATTTGACGACACTTGAAATTTAAAACAAGAAACAAAAAAACCCCTGCAGTATATATACATATCCATGGACAAAGCAATCAGAAAATTGCCTTTTATTTTCCTAATAGAACACCAGAAAATCATTTGTTAGTGTCAGAGTCAGATGTCTGTGTTTTTAAATACCTCATGCACACACACACACACACACACACACACAAAAGTCATGGGTCTATAATGTTTTAAAGTTCCTATTTTTAGAACATTTGGTTTAAATGGAGTTTGAGTACCTTCATTCCTTTTTATTACCATCCTTTAAATGATCATGCACATACAGAGAAAACTTACACACATACATCCACACCAGCAGAACCCTATTAATGCAGTCTTCAGCAAGGATGAATTTATAACTCAGGAATGAACAGCTAAACCTCCCATCACAGCTCGTCACATTTATACATTTCTACAGCAACAGAAACTGTAGTGCTTTAGTCTGACCTGGGGTCTGGAAGCATTACAGTTTATTAGGCAAAGCGTTTACGATACCCTCATTTGCAGAGATGTTTCCGTCACAGCAATACCAAAACGAAGAAAATGGGAATAGCTATGAACTTGTCAATCTTTGGTCTTTCAAATGTAACATTTCACAATTTTGTTATCTACTGCAGACGTTAGAGAGGCAAGAGTCTGATGAATATCTTTCAACTGCTATTAAGATCAAACTCAGCAGTCTGTAGCTTGTCAACCGTCGTATTCATGAAGAGCAATAGATCACCTTTGAAACCGTTGAGAATAAGTAAGATGGCGGCTAGATAAAGGTTACCGTGCAGCAGCAGAATATGTAATGGAATCTATTGGCAATTTAAAATAATGTGGCATTATAATATGTTCAGGTTTTTTCCCCAGAAATTCAAACTGAGGTTGAGGATACAGTTGCAGAGATAGAATCACTGTACTAGAAATTGATGTGGATATGAATGCAAATGAAAGGAAAATGAGACTTTTCCCCCCAGAAGAGGTCCCTTTTTGCCTATTGCTACTTATCAGTAACTGAGGAAGCAGAATACTCCTTCCCCAGATTTAATGCCATACCCTCTCCCAGCTAGTAACACATTCATTCAAATTAAGCCTTAAAGACAAAACTCCAATCAGCAATTGCAGTCAAGGTATTATTTCAATCAAAAGATTTTTTGAAGGGTGGATTGATTATGGAACAAATTAAGGAATATAAATAATGAAGTAGGATAGTAAAGTAAAAAATAAGCCCTTGGGTACTTAGAATGGATACTTTTAGGGCTTAAACACAAGGAAGAACTTAAAATATCCAGTACTCCAAAGAGTGGAAAATTTTTAAAGACATTAACAATGAATATTGCTTTGCTATTTAATCCCTCCTTGGACCAGCCCCATTTTCTTCCCTAAGGGAATGATTGCTTCTCTTAACTGAAGGCAGAGGAGATGTGAATTTTAGGGGTGGTGGGAAGAGAATAAGCCAAAAAGTACCACCCCCTCCCTCAAAGTATTTCTCACCAATTCTTGAAATTCTAGCCTTTACATTTATGTTTTAAATTGAGTCATTTTTATCTTCCCAAAGTCTCAGTAAAAATGGATCTACCTTGAAATGCTGGAACTCATTGACCCAAGACTTTCAAACTTTAATATGCAGGAGAATCACCTGGGGAACTTGATGGTGGTACAGCTCCTGGGGTCCAGCCTCAGAGATTCTGATTTGGTGTGTCTGGGGTGGGGTACAGGGATTTACTTTTTTAGTGAGCTCTCCAGGTGAATGTGATACGTGGAGCACACATTGAGAAACCCTGCCCTTGACCATTTTAACAGGACTTGGTTATAATCATATTTTAGAAAGAGAAAGAGAAGTGGGGAGGCAGAGAGGGTATAGCAAGGAAGAGATGGGAGGCAATGTGGAGAGCCTGGCTGGAGTGATGGGAGGTTGATTTAGAGCAAACAAGGAAACATTTGAGGTTCCTAGAAAACAGTGACCAATTAATTCAACCATATTTTCTGTAAATCACCCACAGACATAAAACTTGCATCCACAGATTTATTAATTAGAAATTTCCACCTGCCCTCATATTACTCCCCACTTCCATGTGTCACCACACATACAAACACTGAGGTCCTTCATTGTGGTTATTTGGCATTTTAGGTTGTAATTTTCTTCATCCTTGGGAGGGTCCACTTGTGTGAGGCTGTTCTTTTTTTTTTTTTTTTTTTTTTTTTGCCAGCGAGAGAGGGAACACAAGCAGGGGGAGTGGGAGAGGAAAAAGCAGGCTCCTAGCGGAGGAGCCTGATGTGGGGATCAATCCCAGAACGCCGGGATCACGCCCTGAGCCGCAGGCAGACGCTTAACGCCTGCGCCACCCAGGCGCCCCAGGCTGTTCTTAAATAGTGTGTCTATATAATATTTAATATCCAGCTGAAAGTGGGGGAAAACAATAACAAGAGTTATTTGAAATTAGGTGAACAGTGCATCCCACTCCTTGTACCCCCAGAAATTTATAGATTTCAACCTTTTTTACCACTGATCTGTGTTTAAACTTCACTGTAGTTGACCTTAGGCAATAAATAACCCCAATATTGACATGCCCAAGGGAACATTTTTCCTTCTCCTGGTCCAATGTTCCAGCAGAGTTGTACTGATTCTCTTGGGATAGGGTTGAATGGAGGAAGAAGGCATTTCTTAGCTCCTGAATTCAGTTCAGCCAGAGCATCTTTAATTTTACTTTCTTTATTTGAAATATGTAACTTAAAAAAACAAAAATCCTTTCAAATCAGAGGGGAGGGGAAAACTACACTTTTTTCTTTTCTTAAAAAATTATAATTGCCAGAGAAAATTCAGAAATGAGTAACAAAGAAAATAAATATCAGAGATAATAGAGATAACTCCTGTTAGTCTTCAAGCATATTTCTTTTTAGTCTTTTGGTTTGTTTCTGTTCATGTATTACATATATTTAAAAAGTCAAAATGGCATCATATTCTACTTTTAGTTTTAAAACTTGCTTTTCCCGGTTAACAATATATTATAAGCATTTCCCTATGTTAATATGAGTTCTCCTACAAATTGTAATAGCTACATTAATTTCCCAGCCTGTGGATATAATTTATTTAACCAGTTTTTCTTCTGCTAGCTATTTAGTTGGTATTTAGTTGGTGTAATTTCTCTATATTGTAAATAATGCTCCAGTGAGCAAGGTGGGATATAAATCTTTGTGAACATTTGTGATTACTCCTTAGGGCAAATTCCTAGAAGTGAAATTTCTGGAACAAAGGTTATGCATGATGTTAACACTTTTGAAACATATTGTCACATTGCCCTCTAGCAATGTGTGAGAATGATTGTTTCCCTGCACTGCTGGCACCCCCGGAAATTATTTTAAAACATTTTTGCCAATTCCCACTTTTTGATGTATAAATGATGATGATTAATACCCTTAAAAAGTCCTCTTTTGGACAGATTCATTGATTTTTTAGCATACATTGCCCTTGCTAATCAAATGTAAAATACAGTTGATTGTTGCTTTATCCACTGGACTGGTGGCTGAGAAACTTTTTCTGGGAAGGACCAGATAGAAAACATTTTCTACTTGTGAGCCATATGGTCTCTGTTGCAGCCACTCAGCTGCCATCGTAGTACAAAGAAGCCACAGACAATACGGAAATCAGTGAGCATAGCGATGGTCCAACCAAACTTTATTTACAAAACAGGTGAAGGGTGGGATCTGGCATGGGGGCCAGAGTTTGCTGGACCCTGCTCTGGACATAAATGAAAACACAGTATATGTTAGCTATGGTCTGAGAAACTGGAGGAGGAGATCTGGTGAGCAGAAGTGATAATAGAGCGTGACATTGCTGCGACAAACAGATGCCGAGGTGCTGAGAGAGCCTGAGAGCAGAACAACGCTGACTCTTAAAGGCCAGGTGGGTGTTAGCCAGGGGAAAAAGGAAAGTTTGGAACGTGGGGGTGGGGAGTGGAATGAAGGGACCCAAGGGGGAGAAAACAGTATACGGAAAGACCCAGAAGAATAAGAACAAATTCAAGAAACCCCAGGTAGTTTCTTACAGAAGGTGTGTAGAGCTCAGGTAGTATATTAGTGTTCTCCAGAGAAACCAAACCTAGAGAGAGAAAGGGTGAGAAAGAGGAAGAGAAATTTATTGTACGGAATTGGCCCATAAGATTCTGGAAGCTGAGAGTCCAATTCTCTACGGTCTGCAGACTGGAGACCCAAGAAAGCCAGTGGTATAGTTCCAGTCTGAGTCCAAAGGTCTCAGGAGTGTTGACAAGCTAAGTCCTGGTCTGAGAAGACCAATGCCCCAGTTCAAACAGGCAGGGACAATGAGTTCTCCCCTTTCCTGCCTTTTTGCTCTAATCAGGTCCTCAATGGATTGGACACGGCCCACCCACACTGAGGAGGGCACTCTGCTTTACTCAGGCAACAGATTCAAATGTGAATTTCATCTGGAAACACCCTCACAGACACACCCAGAGATAATGTGTAATGAACTATCTGGGCACCCAGTGACCCAGTCAAGTAGCCATAAAACTAACCATCACGGGGAGAAATGCAATGGAGGATGAAGCTGGGAGGATCAGATTGTGGAGGGCCCTGGAGCAACAGCAAGAGGTTTGCATTTATCCTGAAGGTGCGGGGACCAATGGGAGCATTCTAAGCTAAGAAATGACATGATCAGATTCTTTTTAAAAAAATTTTTGTCAATAACTGTACTGCGGTCATGTAACAGATTAGTACCAGGGGACACTGAATGGATGGTGTATGGGAACTCTGTACTGGCTTTGCAATTTCTCTAAGTCTAAAATTATCTCAAAATTAAAAGTTAAAAATATCCCTCTGGTAGAAGTGCTGAAGATGAAGTAGAGAAGTAGTCTGAAGGGTGATATTGCAGTAATCCAGGGTAAGGAGGGTCTGAAATAAGCCAGTGGCTGTGGGTATAAAGACAAGAGGGTAGATGAGAGAGATTTAGGAGCAAGTAGAGGCAGGACTTAGTGACTGACAGGATGGGTTGGAGATAGAGCCATCTCAGGGAGAAGGCTAGCATTTAATGATAATGTTCCTCCTTGGGGAGGAGAAAGAAGATGATTTTTTTTTATGTGGTGGTGGAATAAGACCAAATGTTTGCAGATGTTTAGAGAAATTGAATGACTTCCTTTTCGCTGAATGAGAAGATTTTCAAGTGAACTATACCTTGGTCTCTAACCCTTTCTCACAAGGAAATACACAGCATGACTGCTGCTTTCAAGACCAGAGGAGATGGCCCAGAAGAGTATAGGGAGTCACTAGACCATACAGAAATCTACTATTAGTCAGTCATGTGATGTTTCATACTCTGAATGCTGCTTTGAAAATGGTTGAGTTCATAAGTAGTTTTAAGAAAGATTCATGAAGTGTGTTGTGTTATTCAGTCTCAGAGTGTTAGTTCTCAGTGGCTTCCAGCCTTGGATAAAATCCCATAGAGTTTTTCCTCTTTATCATTTGATCAAATGCAGTGACCCTAAAGATAGCAGCTAAATTGAATGGGTTATTCTCTTCAGGGAAGACATCTAGAAATATGCTTCACAAAACCATTTCTTGGGGGTTAGTTTTCTTCTCCTGTAATTCATGGTTGTTCTATATAATATTCCAAACTGGTTCATTTTATAGGCTGAATTTACTGAAATAATCAATTATGTTGCTGATATCCAATTATTTTGCTGTCACCCACTCTAAAAGTATCAGCTTTTCCAATAACACTCTGGATTCCTTTGAAAAGTTTGAAGCAGTCTGTCTTTTAAAGTGTTCCTCAAGGGGCACCTGGGTGGCTCAGTCAGTTAAGCAGCTTCGTTTGGCTCAGGTCATGATCCCACAGTCCTGGGTTGGAGCCCTGGCCCTGCCCAGTGGGGAGTCTGCTTCTCCCTCTCCCTCTGCTCCTCCCCCAGCTCATGCTCTCTCTCTTTCAAATAAATAAAAAAATCTTTAAAAAAGTAAAGGATTCCTTAGAGCAGTTAAGAATGCAAATACATATTAAAATGTGAGTTCTGTATTTCACCTTATATTATTAGCTGTATTTTTCAAATGATTTAAAATATTAGAGGAAAATACTTCAAGAAGCTATAGATGTACCGTTTCCCAAATCTTAAGATTGCTCATGAGAGAAGAGGGAAACACAACCAATTAAGAATTATGTGTTCTGTATGCATAGGACTAGAGATGCTATGGAGGAAGTAAGATAAAAAGAGAAGAAAGAAAAAAATCAGAATGAAAGAAAGCATAGTCCTGCCCTCAAGAATTTATAAACAGTAAGATGAAAACATAGGTATCTTATCTGTCTATGGGAGAAGAAAAATAGAACTTTGACTTCAGGGTCAAATGAAACACAAATTGAATATTTTGAAAGTATTCATTTAAATGCTAAATAAGAACATATTCATAAACATCCATAATAATGACACCTATTGTTTTCTGAGGTACAAAAGAGATGATAAAATGTAATCACTAAATATTGGCTGGATGAAAGCCCAAGCTTTCTTGAACACAGCAGCCAACTGATGGAGGAGGTTGGATGTCTCGGTCTTGCTCCGGGCACACCTGACCTAGCTGATGATTTTGATTCACTGCTCAGCCATTTGACAAAAGAGCAGTGGAAGTTAATCTGCTGGATAACAGTTGCTTGAATTTTTAAACCAGGAATGTCTGGGTCCCCACCTCCTAAAGCATGGACTTAAAGGAGACATGTCCTAGGCAGTCATACTGATAATTCTGTATTGAAACCTATGTTGTCCTTTGGCTGAACTTAAAAATGAAACATGTTTGGAAAACCAACACAAAAGCTGCTTTAAACTGGCCAGGATGACTGTCCACCAAAAGGAGCTAGAGGTTGCTTCTACACAGAAAAAAAAGAGATTTTCTAACAGGTCATCCTGTAACAGCTGTGTGTTAGACTAAGCAGTAGGTTTTAATCTTAGTAGACTAAGAGTAGCTTTAGTTGTACATTTTTGACTACTTAACTCAAGGCTTTCGAAAGGAAAACATTCAAAAGAACCCCCAATGAGTCAGGAAAGACTCTGAAAAGATTGTGTATATTTTCTAAAGCATATTTTAAAAAATCACGTACAGGGGAAAAGTGTAGAACATGTACCCACAAGAGCTAAATTTAAAAAATGTGCGTAGCAGTGAACACATGCATAGCATATGGATGCGGCTGACGGAAGGGTTCCTGGCCTCCATTCAAGACGCCGCTCACAGCAGATGCACCGCCATAAATTTGAGCTACACAAGCCACATCCTTGCTGATCAGGTTCCAGTCAGTTCTCTTTGAATCCAGTATGGCCGACGCACACTGGAACTCCAGCTTTCCTTTCGGTTGGAGAGAAAAGAAATTCCTTTATGAAAAGGCCAAGGCTTACATGCCCCAGACAAATAGATACTCTTTCATTCTTTGATTCTCGCAAGACATTGGCTAGTAAAGCTCCTGGCCACTTTTCACTTCAGTTTTTCTGCCTAGCAGATTGTGCCCAGCAGTCTGATTCCAATAACTCAGCAAAGACAAACAGCAGTCCTGGGGAGTAGCCTCTGCAATTTCTTTAGGATTAAATTCTAATTCTCAAGCAGATTTCAAGGCTCTGAGTATAATATCAGGGGAACCCTTAACTACTTTTTCTGTCATGGCCAAAAAAAAAAAAAAAATAGTACACCTTTATGTATTTGCTTGTGGGGTTCTTGGGTGTTTACTTAAAATCTTGACACACTTTTAACGTTTATAAAATTTGTGCGTATTTTATACTCTGATATTTTATGAGTCAAATACAACATTTGAATCACCTCTATATGGACCTACAGATGCACTAGTTTATCAGAGTTCTCTGTTGACTGACACAATAATCAAAGGCTCTCAGTACAGGAGGTATTTAGCTGGACCAGCAACTGGTAAAATGTTCTCTATCAACAAATCACATACAAGTCTTTGGTTCTTCGCTGGATGGGTAGACCAGATGTTGGAAAGGAGGGGCCTGCTTTGCAAAATCCTTTTGACAATAATTTGATAACTTTGGCAGAATTGAATCTGCTAATTTGATTCTTAGATTTCTAGGTGGTGGAGTAGTACCAGATGCCTCACAAAATATTAGCATCCATGTTTAACTGCTTTCATCACATCCTGTTCACTCCTCTTTGGGGAGCTTCATATTAAATTAGATGCAGCTGCTGAGTGAAAGCTTTCTTTCATGTTCTTATTTAGTATGAAAACAATAGCAAAAATAAACACTCAATTTCCTAACTTTTAGGAATTCTTCCTTTGGTTTTAACTTCTTTTTTTTGATGGAAGAGGGATAGCTTGATCAGGGTACTGTCTGGGAGACAGACCATCTGACTAAAGAAAGAAAATAATTCCCTAGAGACCTATTACCTGCCCCCACCCCTCTGGCAAAACCCACTAAATGTGCCTGAGGTGGTATTTTTTCTTGCAAATAATTTGTCTCATTTCAATAATTTTACATGTTATTTTCTCTAATTCTGACAATTTTGAATCACATTTTTAGCTAACTTGATGTATTTTAGTGGAGTAGACCTCAATTCTACTTTGTTTAATGTAATTTCCATTGCTGAAGGAATTAAGTTATCATTTATTGGTTACTAGGTTTCAAAAGAGAAGAGAAAACACTTGGGAAAAAGGGACAATTCATCCCTGGTCTGTATTACAGCTTCTGACATATTTTTAGATGCCAACAAGTAATGTCAGACTAACAGCTGTTAAAATAATCCTCCTTTAACACCCATACAGGAATGAGGATTTACACAAGAGCTTTGTGTGCACACCTGGTTGATAATGAGGGAAGTTTGATTCTCCCTTCTCTCTTTTTCCTCCTGTTCCCTCTGAGTTTTCTTTTGTCAGAGCCTTGCAATTTGCAAAGAATTGATGTTTTTCAGCTCCCTGCAGTGGAATAACAGCAAAGAAGTCCCCTCCCTTGCGTCATTAAGCCTGCATTCTGTGGCCCAGACTTTGGGAAAACTTACTTTAGAGTCCATTTCCCGGTTTACCATTTGCCTACAGTTACAAAGTGCTCTGAAGGGCAAACCTGGAGGGGAAGCCTGGAATAGGGTCTTTGGGGGCCTTTTAAATCTCTGAAGTCATTAGTACTTTGTTGACTACCTGTGGAATAAGAAACTTCTGGGTTGGCTGATTCTAGCAAAAAGTGTCTTTTCCCTTCCGACTGCTCTCAGTGGAGCTGCCGTTTCCTGCTGCCTCTGAGAGACATGACAGAGTGCCAAATTGTCATTTAGTTTAACTCCGTAGCAATGAAGTAAGGGGATCTGACCGTGACTAAACCTTTGTACCCAGCAAAAGAACACAGGGCGGTCAGGCAAGCCTGCTGATGTCCTACAAGGATGGACTGTTGCTGGGTTTGTGTGTTAGGCAGGCAGAAAGGCAGTCCCCAGCAACAAAGACGGGACAAAAACTTTTACAATTCATTTCTTCAAGCCTTGTGTTATCCCAGAATTGAAGCACTTCTTTTGAGGAGGCTGCTCTGGGGACAACTGTGACTAGCTTTCATCACCAAGAAAAGGTAACTAGAAAAACTGTCCCACCAGCCACCAGAGGGAGGAATGACCACAACTCTCGAGAGAGGCCTGGCTCAACGGACTAGTCCAGCTGTTTTCCTTTCCTGGTTTCCACGTGGGTGCTGTACACAGATACACAAACCTTCATCAACTGCAGTTCTGCCGAGTTGTCTTGTATAGGACTTAGAGGAAGGAGCATCAGAACAAACTGGCCTCCCCCCTCCCTCCTAGTTAATTCTTAAATTGCTTGGTTTAAGTGAAACTATTTAAAGCAGTAAATTGATGTAGAGTAATAACAGCAACACTTTTTCTCATTTGAAAAATGTCTTCTCAAGTCCCCTATAAAAGCACATTTTATATGTCCATCTTGCAAATAGATGTTAACATTTTGTGAGCTCCCTGAAACATTTTTGTTAGTCTTCTCACATATAGTGCAGTATGAGTTATATGTGTAGCAACGTGGACCTGATCATTACATGCACCCAGCCCTGAAGGTATAGAATGTTCCTCTAGTTTTGTGGGCCAGATTTTAAATTTTCAGAAATTTTCTTGCTCACAGTCCAATTTCTATTAAACACTGATTTAATTTTTCAGGTCTCAGGCCTGTGGCTTCATGCTAATTTGCCAGGCTGCTGGTGATGTATTGATTGAACAGTTATATTCTTAAGGACTTTTCAACAGCAGATTTGTATTTTGTAGTTAGCTGAACGGGATAAGAGTTCCCAGCATGTTTCCCAAGTTTCAGTTTAGTAGTTCATTTTGTAAACTCTTTTTCATTGCCATTTTTATAAATTATTTCTTACAACAGTCCCATGAATAGGCTAATGCTGTGTCCGGAAGCTGCCTAGGTTTTAGGAAGGATACATGGTGTGTCCTGAGACAGTAGCAGAGCTAAGACTAGAATTCACAGTTCTTGGGGCTCAGGCAGCCATGTCTTGTCACCCTTCTAATGTGTCCACCCCCTTCCTTTAACTATATTAAGTTTTGGTACCATTGCAGAATCACAGATAAGAGAAAATAGCACAGTTATGGAAATGGAGTCTGTGTCCATGAAGGCAGAGCCCGACATTCAGCAGCCTGGGTGGGGTGGGGTGGGTGCTCTCATCCCTTCAGAGTCCGCTAGACAAATGGCTTCCTCAGAAGCTGTTTCTGATCTTCTGAGTTAGGCTGTTCCAACTGGAAGATCATTTAGTTCAACCCTTTGTTTTGCAGGGAAGGAAAGCCTTGGGACAAAGTCTCAGGATACGAACCCAAGTCTCCTGATGCTGGCTTCAGCACCGCCCCCCCCCCCAACCCCGGTCCACCCTGTTTCTCCAGACTGGCTTCCAAGCCACTTGCCATGGAATTGGAAGTGAATCTAGGTATAAGTCAGTGTCCGCAACACATGGATTTGGGATGTTTCCTGTGTCAAGGGAAGCCCAGAGCTTGATATAGCTTGTAGGGAGAAGATGAGATTGATGAGCAATGTTTTTTATTTCACCAAGTAGTATCACTTGTGTAAATAGAACTACTGTCTGTAAAACCCACAGTGAAATGGACACTTCAAATGATTACTGTAGACAACCAAACCAAACCAATCATCTAGGCCTCAAATGGAACTTTGTGGTCTGAATGGGAGGGAAAATAATTTGTTATCTAAGTAAATTCCCTTTCACCGTTGTAATTGTTAATATGCAAAATGTTGGGTGAGAAGACCCAAGTTAGAAAAAATAAGTCTATGCAATATATGCTTCTGAAAATCTTTCTGGGAACCAGGGTTTTCCACACTTTCATCATTCAATTACAACATCACCATTTTTACCATATCTATGTATTTCCATTAAATTGATTTTTTAATGTAAATCAGTGTATGAAAGGAGGAAAACTATAAAACCATGAAAAGTGGTAAGCAGTGTCATTTGCCATAGAAAATGAAAATAAATTCATAATGATAAAATTTTTATAGTTGATCTGTGCCCCCTTAGAACCATCTCATGTATGATCAGCAGTGTGTATACTACACCTTAGAAACATTGATTTAGGCCAGCAGTCACCAGTATTTTTTAGGTATAGGAGAGGTGCCTTAGGAACCATTTGTAGTCTTAAAAATTACTGGGAACCCCTAAAGAGATTTCGTTTATGTGGGTTATATCTATAAATATTTGCTATATTAGAAGTTAAAGTTAATGGGGTGCCTGGGTGGCTCAGTCGGTTAAGTGTCCAACTCTTGATTTTGGCTCTGCACTGGGCATGGAGCCTACTTAAGATTCTCTCTTACCCTCTGCCCCTTCCCAAACCCCCTTCTTATACACGTGTGTGCTACCTCTCTTAAAAAAAAAGCTAAGAAGTGTTTAAAATATATATTTAATAATTCATTTGTAAATAATAATAAACCCATCAGGTGGTAACATAAATATCATACATATTATTAAAAACACTATTTTCCAAAGCAAAAAAAAGTGGACTGAGAATAGTGGCATTGTTTTACATTTTTGTAAATTAATGTCTTGCTTAATAGAAGACTGTTGTGGGGGGGGGCCTGGGTGGCTCAGTTGGCTAAGCATCTGCCTTCGGCTCAGGTCATGATCCCAGGGTCCTGCTCAGTGGGCTCCCTGCTCAGTGGGAAGTCTGCTTCTTTCTCTCCCTCCGCCCCTCCCCCCTCCATCTATGCTCTCTGACTCTCTCATAAATAAATAAATAAAAGCTTAAGAAAAAAAAAAGAAGACAATTGGGTTCCCATACCTGTGTCTCTATTCACTGTGTTGTGATTTATTGTTTTGGTTGAACTATATGAAGAATATCTGGCTTCACACAGGTATGTAATTGGAAAAGGGAAGTGTACTTTAATAGTCTTGCTACATATTATAGATATTCTTCTTTGATCTTGCACCAGAGCTCAACAAGATACAGAATCTGAAATCAAATCAGTGAACTTTCACTTTAAAATCTATTGACTTACCTTCTACTTTGAATGAGTCTTTTACCTATGCATGATTTTGTAAAAACATACTTTGGTCATTTGGAAAATATTATTTCACTGAATTATGCAGATCTGCCAAATTTTGACACCTTTCCTTACATAATATTTTTTTTTAAATCACATTTTAAAATATCACTACTGGTCATATCAGGAAAATAGCTAACTATTAGAAAGCTGTTAAGCTCATGATGGCAGATACAAGGTTTCTAAAATTCTAACCTTTACCTGAAAGCTCCAATTTTATCATTGGTGACAAATACTGAAAAAAGTTGTGTTCTTTGTTTTTCGTTGTTTACCTTGCATGAATTGAGAGGTTATTTAGTTCATTTTCAAGAAAATGTTATCAAATACCAGTGTCAAACTGTCAAATCAAAGTAGGTATCTAAGTCTTACAAGTAAACTGGGATGCCATGAAAATGGCAGCTTAGGTCAGCTTGCAACATAACTATATGAGTGCTTCTTCTTGAGATAACCATCATACTTTAGTATGAAACAGACATACACTCTAATGTGAATATCCCATTTCATCACACAAAATATTAAAAATGTATGTATTCGAGGGTTAAGATTTAATAAAATTAGTAACTCTGACTTCTTCATCAAGGATATCTTTAGGGGTGCCTGATGGCTCAGCTGTTAAGCGTCTGCCTTCAGCTCAGGTCATGATCCCAGGGTCTTGGGATAGAGCCCTGCATCGGGCTACTTCTCCCTCTCACACCCCCCTTGATTGTGTTCCTTCTCTTGCTGTCTCTCTCTGTCAAATAAATAAATAAAATCTTTAAAAAAAGAAAAAGGATATCTTTAAGTGAAATTGATGATTGTTTTTACTGTGAATGCATGGTGTTGAAAAGTACAATGACTACAAGTAAAGTTTGGTGCCACTGCTTTGATTTGTGACAAGGGGCCGTGGTTTTACCCACCATCGCTTTCACACCATCAGTGCAAAAGTCAGCACTAAAAAATGGGCAAATAATGCCTTAGTCTTAGTATTATTGTGAAAATTGTTTTGATCTCACAAATGCCCTGAAAGAAGCTTGTAAACCCTCAGGGACCCATGGCCACACTTTGAGATCTGCTAATCTAGGCCAACCCCTAAACTAGGGGTAAGGAGAAGCAATGTCATGTTTATTAAGTACCTTATCAACATTGTGTTATGGACTGAATCGTGTCCCCCCCAAAGTCATGTGTTGAAGTTCTAACCCGAAAAATGTAACTGTATTTAGAGATAGGGTATTTAAATGGTGATTAAATTAAAATAAGGCCATTAGAATGGGGCCCTAATCCAGTATGGCTCCTGTCCTTATAAGAATGTAAAGAGACACCAGGGATCCAAATGTGCACAGGGGGAGGACCATTTGAACAGGTAGCGAGAGGGCAGCCATCTGCAAACAAAAAGAGACACCCCAGAGGAATCCAACCGTGTAGGCACCTTGATCTTGGACTTACAGCCTCCAGAACTGTGGGAAAACAAATTACTGCTGTTGAAGCCACACAGTTGGTAGTATTTGTTATGGCAGCCCCAGCAAACTAATACACATCACTATTTAATCATCATAAAACCTTTGAAGTACATATTGTCAACTGCATTTTATGGAGGAGGAAATAGAGACTCAGAGAGAATGGGTAATTTCCCAAACTCATGCTGCTAAGAGAGAAAAGAGCCAAAATTTGAATCCAGATGTGACACGAAGTCAGTAGTCACAGAGCCGGTGCACGAGTGAGCACATACAGAACCCTGGGACCAGTCCTCTCTCTGTGACAGAGGGTTGCCCTGTAAAAGTGAAGATATTTCCTACTAGTGATCCTAATAAACAGGAAACCTGAATTGTAATAAACAATCTCTGTTACTAGTGCAATATAAATATTGCCCTAATTAATGAGTTTGAAAAATGTATCTCTGCTCTAAGGACCCACAGTTTGTTCGCCTGTTTGTTTTTAAATTACAGTTATAAATAGAGACCAGCATGACTCAAACACAAGATCTTATTACAACTAAGAACTACATAACCACCACACCATACTTCCTCTAATAAACATGTCTGTGGGAGCTAATACCAACAAAACTCAGAGAAATAAATAAATGAACTAACACCTCCTCCTTGGACCCATGGCCTCTTCCTGCCTGTTTCTGTAACGTGCTATTATTGATTGGCACGTCAGAAGGGACACTGGAGGATGACTCCTTTCTCCACCTGGTGTCTCAGTTGACCCCTCAGGAGTTGTGGCTGAAGGTTCAGCATTGAACAGTTTTGAATGCCTAGGTTTCGTCCTAGAATCTCCCTCAAGTCCAGCAATAATGAAGCAATTGCATGTCCTGCCATAATAGATCTGAATCAAAGTGAAGCCAATGTTCTCTTCTTTCCACGGAGCACAGAGCGTACTGGAGTTTAGATGAATGAGGAGGCTTTTGTGCAGTGCCCTGATCAGAGGGCTGGAAGCTTCATCCTTTGGCAGAGAGCAACTCTAAGTGCTTTCCCTGCGCTGCTTGCCATTTGCATTTGAATTTCGATTGCTAAGGATTTTAAGCTTTGTTGGTGAATTTCTAATCCTTTCTTTCAAAGTTCCTGCTTCAGCTGATGTCTTATTTTTTTATGCATTTAGAATTAATCCAACAACTGCTAAAATAAAGCAGAAAGTTGTACTCCTACTAAGTACTGTGCTCATGCATTAGACTCCAGGGGTCTTAGGATAAACAGGACATGGATTTTTGCTCTCAAATAACTCTTATAATTTTTTAAAGGTTCTTTTAATTCAGAATGTCACTGTATTGCCTTATTAGTCTTATTTTATTTATAGTATTTATCAGTATGGGACTGTATTATTTTTATTGATATACTTATTTTCCATTTCCCCACCAGAATGAAGCTCTGTGAAGGCATGGATCTTGTCTGTTTTGCTCACCACTGTGTTATCAGACCCAGAATAGTGCCTGATGCAGTAGACATCCATAAACAATGAGTAATCTATAGCTAGCAAACAGTGGTACAGTGCATGCAATGTACACTGAGTGGTTTGAGAACATTATGTCTTTTTTTCTCTAAGGACACTGGTGTAATGACTGAATTAGACACTATTTCACCTTGTACACTTCTGTTTTCTTAACAGAGACTTTGGAACACGTGTTAAAACCCATCTGAACCTGCAGTGTTCTAATGGTTGGAGTGAGTTCTACAAATTCTCCCTAGAATCCTTCTTTTATTTGGGCTGCTATAACAGAATCCTACAGACTAGGTGGCTTAAACAACAAACATTTATTTCTCATACTTCTGGAGGCTGGGAAGTCCAAGATCAGAGTGCCTGCAGATTCATAGTCTAGTGAGAGCTCGCTTCCTGGTTCATAGATGGCTTTTTTGCTATGTCTTCACATGGCGGAGGGGGTGAGGAAGCTCTTTGGGGCTATTTTGGGAAATTCTATAATCAGAATTGGCTTCTACCTTGCACATGACTTCTGTGGCAAAAATTCTGTCTCCTAACCCTCCTCACCCTCTGAGGAAAATACATCTTTCCATGATTTCTGGTATTAGAGTAAGAAAAACATCTGGTATCAGGTGGTATGAATACATACTCCTGGGCCTTTGATTTATAGCCTTGAATGCACACAGAACATGCTTATACACAAATATATGTACATGCATATGTTGTGCGAATGGGCAGAGGAGTGGGGGTTGCACTCCGTGGAATTCGAACTGCTAGTTTTTCTGCACTGGGCATTTCCTGTATTGGTTGACCCGGATGGTGAGAATATCTTTGCCATCCATAATAGCTTTGACCGCTGAGAATGTTAACAGTGAGTTTCATGAACTACGGCCTTTTCTTGGGACTGTTAAATGTGTCAAGTTGGGTGCAGTTAAGAGGTAGTCATAGTAACTTATTTTTAAGGTCTCTGCATATAAGATGCCTCCATAGTTGTATGTCATATAAAAATTTCCCCAAGTTCCAGTGTTGACAGATGGTGCTGCTCTGCAATATAAGCAGTGATGTCCTCACGAGACTATTGATTTTGTTTGTGAAATATAAATCCCTAAACAGTGACTGATGGGCTGGTGAGAAGTGCTTCTTTAATAATTCAATAATTTCATTAAATGATCTGGTCTTCAGTGAAACAGGAGTGGTGAGAGACCTGGCTGTGGATTGCACTTAAGTCTCAATAAAAACATGACCGTGATCTCCTTTGTTCATGTTTATTTTTGTTCATGTTTCTCTATGTCTTCAAGATAAAGTGAAGTCTTTCAGCATACAAATTCCAAGAAATAAAGAAATGACATCAAATTCTTTAGTGTGTCTCGCAGCAGCCATTTTAAGCTCTGTCTGCCCAGATTCAAAGCAATGGCTTGGTTCATTTGCTTACTAGGTAGGCTTGGAGATTGATTTATTTTGCCTCTGCTATTTACCTTTCTTTTTTCTTAGTGGGCTGTCATCTCAATAGAGAATATACTGTTTGTAGGGAGTAGAAGCCAAGATGATTCCAACACAGAACTTTATTATAGCTAAGAATGTCATAATCACCAAAGCCTTCTTCTTCTGATCTGACAGAAGCAATAAGTAACAAAAACCCTAAGAAAGAAATAGCCTAAAACTCAATCATGGAAACCCCAGGAAATGCAACTAACTAACCCAAGTGTATCTTCATGCATTTGTGTTATCACATATGCCCGTTGAAGTCCTATAGAATCAAGTTGATTTGTTTTATCTTGATTTATTGCAGAAAAGATTTAAAACATCAGTAAATTCACATATTATGCTTGCTTTTACAAAGGAGTTCTAAAGCTAATGTTTGTATACTTAATTTGTTAATTAGAGACTCCTAGATCATCAAAGAGATGTAATACATCTTAAAGTAATACAATTAAGACTCATAGAGTAAACACATGTACAATTTATTCTTTTTGGCAAGTCTCAGAAAAAACAATTTTGATATGCTAATGGATTCTAATGGGCAAGTGGCTATTAATTAAATAAATAACCCATTAGACTGAGAAGTGAAATGTCAATATAAGGACCGTCTACTAACATTGTTGAAGAATAGTAATTAACTTACAGTCTTAGCAGTGCCATAGATATTTGTATTTCATTTTGCAGGTATTTGTGTCAGCTATACCAAATTAATTAAATTAAACCAGTAATTATCTAGTAAATCTCTAATCTCAGTTTGCACAGTGCTATGCTAGAAATTTGGAATGAAACAAAAAAGTAGAAGCCATGATCTAGACTCTCAGAGAAAATAGAGTGTAGTTGGGAGGTGCAAGACACAAGTAAATTTGAAATAACAATGGTTGTACATGTCAACATATTAGGAGTGTTTTCAGGCATTACATCATCGAGTACTTACCATGTTTATCATCATTCATCATGACTGATTAGCATTTCTTGAGGACTATGGGGTAGGAGAAATTGTGTTGGGACAGGGCTGGGGGACATCCAGAAGGTATAAATCCTGGCCTCTGCACAGGAAAGCAAAGATTTAATTAGGCAGATTGATTACTAAATGAAATCTTTGCTAAAGCAGAAAGTCCTGTGAATGAGAAAGGGAGCAAAGGCTGAGGGCTAGGATATTCTGACAAGTTTTGTGGAGGAGGAGAACTTGAAGTGCAGGTAGAATATGGCTAAATAAAGGAGGGAGAGGTGATGGCTTAGGCAGGGAAAAAGGCTGGAGCCAGTATCATTGTGAGGTGTCGAGGGTGAGGCTGGAGAAGAAATGTATGCAATTGGGACCAGATTGTGTGGATTCTGAGGGTCAAGGAGTTTGGACTCAGCTATCCTAATGAGAGTGACAGATCAGAGAGGTCTCAGGGAGATGGATGAGATAGAAGAGTGCCGGGTAGTAGTGCTGGGCGGTAGGACATAGAGGCCAGGGGAGGTGAAATTGGCTGGGGGGCCCTGTGGGGTTTAAGATACAAAGATGCCTTTCTAAACTGGATCACAGACTTTCTCACGGAAAGGACAGTACCTTGCTTTTTGTTTGTTCACTCTTTTGCTTTTCCTGTACATTCAGCCCAAAACGTATAATGCAATGAAACAAGCTCTCGTAGGGCCACTAACTAATGAGCTATCTGAAGCCAGGTGCTGACCTGATAACTGTATTTTGCCTCCTGGAACAAGAGTGCTTCATGAATAAAACAAGTTAGAGACACCTAAGGAGAGGTGAGCAGAGGTCATTCTATGGTGAGGTGATAAATTTTATGAGTACCAGGGCCCAGTTGCAAGCAATCATTACTGAATTACCTGGTAATAACAACTGGAGATGAACAAAATACGCAATCTAAGCACCATGCAGATGCAGATTACTAGCTTCCTGGAGATCTGATCGAATAAAACGTAGGTTTTAATTAAACTGTGACCAAGTTAACTGAAAATTACTGTATTGTGTGATAATTATCAACTGGAATGGTATTTATTTTGCTGCAGCATCCTGATTTCTTTATGTCTTTTTCCTTATCCGAGAATGTAAAGGTCCACTTAGCCTTTTAGTCACAGTCATGAGCCAAAAAATTACATGGCAGCATGTATTAAACATTAATTTTATTCAAGCACAATCAGGGAAGTCTGAATCTTTCTTTTTTTTTCCCTAGCTATATTTTAAGTTCTCGAGATAAGTTTTACTGTGGCACATCTATTTTTTTATAAGCTTCTTATAAAATGTGGTCCTAATAGCAACTAATAATGTTAACAATAATAATGATAGCTGTCATTTCTCTCCGTAGCCTTAGGATCATTTTGTGCTGAGTGTTCACAACCGAGTCATAACTGTCTATGTTAAAGGATTGTTCCTAGGTTTTATTTATCTTGTTCAGCAAATAAAGAAGCCTTTTAATTCAATTGGTTTCTTGGCTGATTTGTCTCTCAGTGTGATTAATCAGTGGGAACTAGGGGCCCAATTCACATTTTCACTTAAGTCGATACAAATGTTGAGTGCAGTTGTGATTGTTTAGAAGGGGATAAAATGGGGTCACTGACTTAAAGATCATTTCTTCTTGTTTTTATTCCTTAACTTTATTTTCTTCATCAGGCTTTCTGGTAACTGATTCTTCTGGTTATGAAAGCCTACAGGGAGCAGAAAGGGAGGTAGCAATTTCTCTTTGGTAGTCAGTCTCCATTAATTTCTTTATTTCTCGTCAACAACTGATGTACACCCCAAAGTGATATAAGTGAAGGTAAATGATTAGCAGTTTGTTTCACTTCATGGCTAATACTTTCCAAAAGCACTTGTGACTAATATCTAATAGAAGTTTAATAGAACTCTGAGACTGGAAGAAAATATGGGGGCTCAACTGTTCACCCCCAAGGTCTTCTCCTTCTCCTTCCCCCATCTAATATTAGACACAGGTGGTATTACATCTCTTCTTCAAGGGGTCCTGGCAGGAGGATCCTGCAACATCCTCTAGGAAATCCATTTCAACATTAATATCCCTTATGGCCAAGAGAGAGGTAATTTGGTTCATATATAATCGGGTTCCTCCTCCTCTGTGTTGAAAGCCCTTAATGACCTGGTGTCTTCCCTCAGCAGGGCTGAAGGTATTCTGTCAAAATACCATGATGGATTATGTACTTGGTGACCTCCTGTGACTTTTTGCAAGGCACATAGAGTAGAATAAAAGGGCAGCAAAGAGATGGGAATATCCCGATTTTGCCACGCCTGCCATCTCTGCAGCAGGAGGAAGGTTCAAGGAGAAGAAGCTGAAAGGAATTCTCCCATCCTGCTTCTCTGCCCCACCCCCCCCCGCCCCCGGAGAAGCATTAGCTGGCACTGGAAATGGGAGTAGTGCTGGTAGTGTGAGACCATATTCTCTACTTTGAAA
>NW_024423675.1:1780019-1848295 GCF_017311325.1 Ursus maritimus
AGGAGAAACTAGCTAGGGAAAGAAAGAGAAACTGTTCTCTGTGCTCAGGAGTCCCCATTTTCAGGACTCCTGCAAGCTTAATAAAAGGAAAAAACTGACCTCATCCGTGCATATCTTCTACTGTACCTTCTCCGACATAGACATGATACAAATTAGAGGCATTAAATACTTGTGGGGAGTTTTCTTAATTGATTTGGGTTTCCCCCCACAAAACAGCTAAAATAAGAAAAGACCACTACATTTTTTAATGTAATGATTTCCCTAATTTTTTTAAATTTTATTTTATTTTTTAAATTTTATTTTACTATGTTATGTTAGTCACCATATGGTACATCATTAGCTTTTGATGTAGTGTTCCATGATTCATTGTTTGCGTATAACACCCAGTGCTCCATGCAATACGTGCCCTCCTTAATACCTGTCACCGGGCTAGCCCATCCCNCCCCCCCCCCGAAAGCCTCAGTTTGTTTCCCAGAGTCAGTCGTCTCTCATGGTTTGGAAAAGACCACTACATTTAAAGGAACTCAGTAAGAGGCTGTGACAACTGAGGCAGGGTCTGCTCACTGGGAAACTGCTCAGATAAAGAGAACATCTCTTCCCTGTAAAGGAGCATGGCTTATCAAAGCCATCCCACATGACCAAGGCCACTTGCAGTTTGTCCAGAAGTGACTTCCGAATTATAGATGGGGGATGGTTGTAGGCATCTCTGTGGCTAGAGACCAGTTTGGATTTGCAACACATTTATTCGCAAGGAACAGCACCATCAATCATGAAAGAGCATGTTTTGAATAGTAAAGTTTCTAAACTTGTTTGTGCTGTCCTACACTGGCATTCCTATCTTGGAAATACCCTAACTGCAGTGTGTTGTGTGTCCTGTCTTCCCATCTAGGCTGAAAGTCGGATCACGCCATCCTCAGAAACACCAGGACCTAGCATATCATCTGGAAATGACTAGGCACTGGTTAAACAATTGAGGAATGAATGAATAAACATAGAAACTGCCTGCTTTCTAACGGGTTTAATAATTCAGAAAGACTAGTTGATCCTTCTTTCTAGTTTTACTCTAGTGGTTCCTCGGAGGAAAAAAAAAAAAAGTGTAGGCTTGCTCAAGACTATTTCTGATGAAGGCCATTGTAATTTATGGACTGGGAAAGGCAGGGAGGTGGGATAGGAAATGGACTACACGACCTCTCCGGGGGTTGGGGACTTTTTACAGATTGGTTTCTGCTGGGCACTTAAACCGAGACAGCTTTGGGGTGGGCTACTGAGTAAAGGTCTAGAAAGAAGCTCACGCCATTGTTCAACATGCAGGAGGTGAGGAATACACGGTGCAAAGTCACACCAACGGGAAAACACAAATGAAAACCGTGTTTCCTTGAATGCATCCTATAGCTCTTCATTTCTCTGGCATTTCTCTCTACACTTGTGGCAGTTTTCTCTCTGGACCAATACGTCATTTATTTTGGCTCTACTAAGTCACACACCACTGGAATGCGATTGGTATTCTTACCAACTGAGAACCATCTGCTCTCTTCTAGACAACAGCTATTCTGTTCTGTCTCTCTCCACCTCCTCTTCTTGCAGTTTTCTCATATATTTTCAATCGTATGCATTCTTTTTTCTATGAATAGGAGACAGTAAGCACCCAATGAATTATCTCTTTGGATACATTTTTTTTCTCAGGCATTGGAATTTTAAATTGTTGTTTGTTCCCTTTCAGAGCTTTGATCTTCAATATGTAAAACAAAATGTTTATCTGTAACATTGGCAAAGAGAAATGCAGTCTTCCAGAAAGCTTCTCTATGTTCCTTAGATAAACCGTGAGACTCTTTTTACCTGCTGACCAGTTCACGTCATAACATTTTCCTGTTTCTCAAAAAATCAGGTAAAAAAGGTACATAGAAAGTGACAGGTAACAGATGAAGAAAACAAAGCAACTTTGTTGTAAACTTACTCTGGCCTTTGTTCTGAGAGTGCCTGGAGACAGATTCCTCAGCCGTGTTCAAGGCATTTACAGTTAGAACTTCCAAGGAGGAAACACATTTCTGGGGTCCTGTTGTTCACCTGGAGTTTGTGGCTTTGACACCCACCTTCAAGTTTCATTTCTTATTTATTTGTCCACATGGTTTAGAGGACACTGTGCTCAACTTAACGTGTGGCGGTATGAGTTGAAATCCAACTTCATGGCAAGTTATAAACCTCTCTGAACTTGAGTTCCCTCATCTGTAAGATGCAGTTGACACTTACACTACAAAGGTGTCAGGAAAATGAACTAAGACAGCATATGGAAAACCTTGGGATCAGCTGCTGTTCAATAAACGTCGGTTGACTTTTAATCTGCAATTACTAAAGCAAAGTCCAGAAATGAGATCATAATCTGGAGAATTCATCCTTGCATCAATTATCTGGAGTCTTTGCATAAAGATAAGAGCTCAGGGATTCAATTATCTGCATAATAATTCAATTCTGCTCTGTATCTTCTAAACACGCTTAAAATTTCACAATCATATTCTTTCTGGAGGTAATTACTTGCAGAGAAGAAAGGGTTAAGGAATTGCCTTTCCTATTTTGTCCAAAGATTTTTTTTTAAATGGCACTGTTAAAAGAGAGAATCTAACACGTCAGCCCCATATTAAGCTAACCTGCTCTTATTATCCCAAATTCTCTGGGTTTATTAAGATATTATGAATTTAATTAGTAGGATTTCTACCACCCCTCACTCTATTTGTAGTGACCAAGGCATAAAAACCGTTGTTAAAGCCACCTATTAATCAATTTGCTCTGCTACTTTTCAGTAATTGACTTTCACGGATGAAACAGTATATCAAATTTAACCCTTTTCTATTCAATTAAAGCTTTCCTTTTACTAGCCAGGACCATTTCTGCCATTTTGTATTAAGACTGTTCATACTTATACTGTTAATCATTAAAATAATTAAAAGCATTTTGAATAGGCATCTTTTAGTTTCCAGACTCTGTAAGTCTTTATGGTCTAATAATTCTTGGAGTCATCTAAGGTCCTATGTAATCTTTTAATTGAACATTTTAATTTTGATGTATAGGTTTGCTATTAACTTATTAATGATAAAGGTGAATTATAAAAATATCCGCACCCTCCAGCATCCATCATCCATAATACATCACCAGTCTTTCCAGCCTTCAACCAAGTTCCCCTTTGGCCTAATTTCATTACTTCATCCATTTTAGGTATCATGGGCTATTGAAATTAAATCCATTTGGCTGAAATCAATAAAATACCATATAGTTGCTGTCAAAATTTTCTTTTAAAATGGCATCTTTCATATAAAAAAATTTAGGAGGTGTATTTTATATCTTTGCTTTCCCCCATGTTTATTATAAAAATATCTCTGGAGGTCCAATATTGCATTCTTTTGGAGAACCAGTAGGGGAAAAAGTACACTCAAACGAGGTAATTGAGAGAGTTTTTAATAAATTAACTACACAAAAAGGTGCAGGCGAAATTGAGGGAAACAAAAAGGTATGGGAATGCATTCCAGAGCTAGCCACAATGGGGAGCCATTGCCCATCTCAGACAGGAAGGAACAAGGAGAGGGAGCAATTACTGGAACCTGAAGAGAGTAACTCGGACTGTGGGAGAGGACTGACTAGAGCTATGTCTTTGTTGGGGACATACCTAATCCCAGGTAGCCTTTCAGGGAGGGAGATAAGGGAATAAATACTCGGAGTACGTTCTCCTCCTGCTCTTCCAACTCTTACTGGGAGTCCCCATTGACCAACCCCACCTAGAAGCTATAGGCAAGAGTGCCTTTTGATGCAGTTCATATAGGTCAGCCTTCTGTGCCCTGAAGTGGGACAGAAATGATAGGGCATGACTCTGAAGAGGCGAACGGCAAGTACCAGGTATAGATAACTCAGCAAAATGGGTCTCAAGATCTTTTCATTTGTCATCTTTTAAATTCTATTCATTTTAGCAGAATAAACATTGATGGAACATCTATTAGATGAGAGCCACTTTAATGGTTGTTGAGGATACAAAGATAAATAAACAGGGCTGGGCTAGGGTGAGGCAAGCAAGGCACCGAGGGCACACTTGCATGAACTTGAGAGTGAGTGCCTCTTTAAATTTCCCACCCGAGGTGCTTCGCTTGCATCATCCTAGCCTAAGCCCTGTAAATAAGATTCCATCCTCCCATTCAAGGATTCTTCAATCTAGGCAAACAAACATGAATAAAAAGAACTACATCATAAAACGTTCAATTAGAAGTGTCATGCTATAAGTATAAGTCGTATTATGAAAGCCCAGATGCCTGAACACTCAATCTCAATTCCAGGGGTCTGGTATGGCTCCTCTCAAGGCAATCCTCTAAGCTGGGTTTTGAAGCACAATATTTATTTAGTCAACATGTATTTATTGAGTTTCTACTCTGTGACAAGTGACTTTGGGGAGGGAAGGACCTCAAACTTTTAAACTCTATTGGATAGAGCCAACACATCCTCATCCTACAAAGTTCTGTGTGTTTGGGCAGGGCACACAGTGGGGGAGGGAAGCTAACATGACCTTGTGGATGGGGCCCTTTGGGCGGATTCAATGGACTGTTTTTGTTGCTTCTACATATGAATCTATCTGATAAGTTGATGTTATAATCTTGCACATCCCTGTCCAATAAATGTCAGAGGGGATTCTCCTGATCAGGAAGAGCCTCATATATAGAAGTGCTACTTGGACAAACTACCCTGATATTTGGTGAGTTGAGATTTCGCATGAATGCCCTTTCCCTCTGATGCCCAGAGTTTTCACTATACAGATGATATCCTATTGGTTGTCAAGTCAGAAGCCTAAGTCTCAATGGTCCTGACTGTGATATTATCACATGCCTGCCAGTAGGGGTGGCTGAATAAACCTGACAAAATTCAGGGTCCTGCTCATAGAGTAAGGTTTTTTTTGGCGGGTGGTGGGGCGGGGCGGGGGGTGGTGCATAGGAATGGAGTCACAGTGTTCAATCCTTTCATCAGTCAAAGAAAAATTGCTACACAAAAGTTTTCTTTAGCTACTCACCACCATAATGTAGATCCAGCACCTTATTGTCCTGTTGGGGTATTAGAGACAGTATGTGCCTCATGGGTATTTTAATTGGTCCTTTATGTGGGCTAGTGTACAAATAAGCACCCTTTAAGTGGAATTCAAAAACAACAACAGAAACAACAAAAAAGTCTATGATCCCTTTGAACTACATGTCTTTGTGACTGATTTTGATGCTTGGAACCTCTGGTGAAGAGAGGCAGCCTTCAGTAGATTTCACTTCCCTGACATGGCTACCAGGTACACTCCTTTTGAAAAGCAAATATTAATTTGATGTCTAACTCTCGTCAACACCGAATGCCTGATTCACGGGGATCTTTTGACTCTGACATTCCCATTGTGAGGTGGGTCAACTTAGACTCAAACACTAACAAGTCGGGAAGGGCCCACCAAGCCTTGCTTGTCACATGGAAACGGTATATTCAAGAATGCAGCCTCCTGGCCCTGGCAGCATCTTGGCTTTGCATGAAAAAGTAGTAGCTCTTCCTCTGGGGGAAATATTATCCCCCACTGTAGCACCTGAACAAAAGCCACTGGCTCAATGAGGCCCTTGATTTACTGAGATTCCCTTAGATAAGAGGTTTGCAAACTATAGCCTGCAGACTGGCCACCTATTTTTGTAAATAAAGTTCCACTGGAATATAATCACACCCAAGCATTTATGTACTGTCTACTTTTGCACTATGGGAGAGCTGAGTAGTTTCAACAGAGACCATTCAGCCCACAGGCCTAAAATATTTACTATCTGGTCCTTTAAGGAAAAGTTTGCCTGGACCTGGTTCACTGATGGTTTGGCTGGAACCTAATGATGTCCACTGGGCTGCTGTGGCTGTTCAACTGTGCAAAGGCAAAATGGATGTGATCAGTTGTCTCAGTGGGCAGAACTCTAGGCCTTCTCATAGCTCTGGCTATATTCCTCTTGATGACCTTTGTTACAGTTCTGCTGACTCCTGGGTGTGTCGTCAATGGCCTAGCTCTTTGGTTTGCCGCTTGGAAAACTAGAGATGGCAGGTTAAAGACACCCCTCTTTAAGGCCACCAACTGTGTTACCAGGGTGGCTCCCTCATGTAGATGTCCTTGATAAGGATCAGCTCTTTGATGAGATCAGCTGGAATTCAAACTGCTTATCAAGCTGCGCGACTGGAATTGCCACTGTTGCTGCAGAAATCCGTCATCATATGAGACACGGCAGCACATACACCACCACAGCTTGAGCACAAAGGACTCACTGTTTTCAGGCTGTAGCTGCATGCTAGACTTGTGATTCCTGCCCTAGTTGACCTGTTTGGCAGCGGGGAAGGCCACATTTCATGGGCTTAGCTTGCATGCACTCCTGACAGATGGACCACATGGGATCTCTGACCCTTCTCGGACCTATCAGGGGTGCCTCATTGTCATAGACATTTTTTCAGGTTACAGTGTTGCTGTTCAAGTCTGATCAGCTGATTCTAGCCACACCATTGCTGCTTTTAAAACTAATCTATATAAAGTGTTTGGCTTTCTAGACCATTTGCTGTCACAAAAACCACTCAACATGGACTAAGTCAAATTATTCAGTGCTCCTTTCCCATTCCACACTATTCGCAGGCATTTGATATTGTTGAGCATTGGAACATTCTCCTAAAAAACTGACTCAAGAAATTTCTGACTATACCTCTGTAGCAGGTTGAATGGTGCCTCCCCCCAAATATGTGCATATTCTAATACTCAGACCTTGTGAAAGTGACCATATTTAGAGAAAAGGGGCTTTTACAGATGTAAGTAAGATCTCTTGAGATGAGACCATCCTAATTACCCAGGTAGATTCTAAATTTAATGAC
Organism: Ursus maritimus; assembly: GCF_017311325.1. Lineage (NCBI taxonomy): Eukaryota > Metazoa > Chordata > Mammalia > Carnivora > Ursidae > Ursus > Ursus maritimus. The sequence goes on from NW_024423675.1 coordinate 1,786,902, forward strand.
AAGTCCCCTTATAACAAAGACAAGAAGAAACATACACAGTATAACCTGCTGAGTTTGCAATATATACCTGAGCCACACTGTTCACCTCTGGGACTTGGACAGCAAGAAGTATTGATATAAACATGAAGTTTATGGCACTTATTGTACTATATGTAATAAGGTCCTCTGTCTCTGACCCAGACATCTCCTGTCTTCTGCCAGAATCTATGAGACTGTGGTAGGCTAACTTAGCTTGCAAGGAGGGTAAAGTCTTAGACCCTTCATGGTTCTTGATACCAGAAAGAAGATTCAGTAAGAAAAAAAATGAGTTAATGAGGAAGAGGCAATCATTTGATAAGGAGGTCAGGGAAAGGTTTTCTGTGAGAGGTGACATTTGAATGCTGGTTAAAATAATAAGGAACCAGAGAGCAAGACAAAGGCAAAAATTAATGCAAAGTCCCAAGGCATGAATGAGCCTGTAATGTCCAAGGAAAAGCAGAAAGATCAGTGACCAGAGAACAGTGCTTAAGAGAGAAGGTGACAGGAAATGAGACTAGGGAGTAGGGTAGTGGTCAGGCCATGTGGAGTATTACAGGCTCTGATAAAGTAAGTTGTTCTTGCTAAGGTCTTTAATAACAGAACTGAGTCCAGTTCTTTAATAAATTAACCATAATGAACCTCATTTCATTGCTTTTGCTAGAATTGCAAATCAGACCCCTCCCTCTTCTGCTTAAAACCCTTCACTGGTTGCCCAGTGCATGTAGGACAACGGTCAAAGGACTCCACATGATACATAGGCCCTTCCTGATGAGGGCACACCCCCATCACTTGCATGAAACTTATGATGCACCCCAAAGCATTACTGTACAAAGCCATTTCTCATCTGTATGCTTTCAATATGCTTCTTTCTGTGTATGGGCATACTGCCTCGCCTGGACTTTTTGGGAAGCGCACGCTCATCCTTCAATGCCCGACTCAAGCACTTTCTTGGTGAAGCTTTTCCTAATGACCTCAAGCCCATGTGGTGGCTTCTTCCTTTGAATACCCACTGTACTATGTACTCACCTCCATTATAGCACCTGTTACCCTGCATGGACTTTACTGGTTTTTAAGCCCAAGTCCTCCATGAGACTGAGCTTGCTAACAGTAATCCTCAACACCTAGAACAATTTTTACCACATAACAGGTGTTTGGTGAATACATGTTTAATGAATAAATGAATCCATGATTTCACACTTACCTGCTTTTTGTCACTATGGAGTAGCTTTATCTATTCTGTAATTGTATAAATGGGATCATCATTATGTATTTTTATGTGTCTGTCTTCTTTCATGGAGTAGACTTTTTTGAGATTCATCTAGGGTGTTCAGTATAGTAGTTTGTCCTTTTTAATGCTGAGTAGAATTCCATTGTAGAAATAAACTACACTTTGATTATTCATTCACCTGTTGGACATTTGGATAGTGTCCAGATGTTTTGAGATTATGAATACAACGGATGTGGATATTCATATTTTTTTGGGAACACATGTTTTCATTTCTCTTGGGTAAATACTTAAGAATAATATTGCAGGGATGCATGTTAACTTCATTAGAAACTGCCAAATTATTCTTCAAAGTGGTTATACTACTTTACATTCCCATCGGCAATGAAAAGTGTTCCATGTTTTTCTACTTGCCAACACTTGGTTGCCTTTTTAACGAGGAGCCATTCTACTGCGTGTATACAGGAATCCCGTTGTGGTTTTAATTGTATTTCCCTGGTGACTAATGACATTGAGCATCCTTTTATGCAGTTATTGCCATTTATATATCTCCTTTTTAGTGTCTGTTAAATCTTTTGCCCATTTTTAAATTGGGTTGTTTGCCTTTTTATTGTTGAGTTCTAAGAGTTCTTTAGATAACCTGCTTACAAATATTTTGTCAGGTATATGTATTGTGAATATTTTCTCCCTGTCCAACACTACTTTTAAATTGTTTTCATTTCAAAGAACTTACCTTTAATATTACTATTGTTCTTTCAAGGTTATTGTCATGTTTTTTTGAATAGCTTGAAAGAGCAGTACATTTTATGCACGTTCATTTCTACTTAATGCCCTAGTGTTTACTAATGTCCATCCATCAAAATACTTTGATCGATCACGTACCTGTGGCTCTGAACGCTTCTTAAATATCCTGTGGTTTCAGATCTCTGGCTTCAGTGAAAAATATTCGATCACCACAATGAGGTGAAAGTCACATTAGCCGTGTATGGCAAGGACTGTCACAGCCTACTCCAACACCATGGCCCCTTTCCTCCTGATTTTATCAGCAAAGCCAATTCACTTATTTTATACCCTTCCCAGCCTCCCTGCAGGTGGGTGTGGTCATGTGACTAGTCTTGGAGCTGTGTTGTATCTCCTTGTAGGAGGAAACGAAGAGAAAGGAAAACTGATGCTTTTGTTGTTGTTGTTCTTGTCACCGTCTTTAGGCTTAAGACAAATGCCAATGGTCATCTTTCTTTGATTTATTGGATGTTATGCTATTGTTCTTCTTTCCTTTCACCTTTCTCTCTCCTCCTTTCCTTTTCCTTCCTACCTTTCTTCCTTTCCCCTCTCTTTTATCTCTTACTCTTTCTCAACATTCTTCCCCTTTTCTCCAGAATCAGAGCTTGATATTTTACGTATAAGTTTATAATTATAATAGGTGGTCAGCTGGTCTGAAGTGATTTTACGTTGGGAGGAGTGATGCAGCAGGGTACAGTTTCATTTTGATATAGGGTCTTCCTTAAACTTCCATTCTAGCTATTTTATACATCTTCTCTGGCACTTAACTTCATTTGCTTTTAATAATCTACTGTTCCATGGTTCTGACTTTCCATTGCCTCCTACACATCTGTTTGGATTGATATTCTGCTGTTCGTCATGCAAGCATGATTTCACTTTGAAAATGATTTCCTTTTGATGGATGCTCTGGTTGCTCAGGCAAGCATGGTCTTGCGTTCCTAACATTAGCTGTTAGCTGGTCTCAGCACTCCAACAGTCATCCCTCAGGGTCTCAGGCATTCACTCATGCTAGCTCCGGACTTCTTTGTAATTAAATGCCAAAAATGTTGTATTCCTTGGATTAATCTATAGCAGGGCTTCTTAAATTACAGCTGGTGGGCCAAATCTGGTCTTTGCTTGTTTTTGTATGGCTTGTGAGCGAAGACTGGTTTTTACACTTTTTAAAAAGATTTTATTTATTTATTTCAGAGAGAGAGCACGAGCAGGGAGAGGGGCAGAGGGAGAGCAAGAAGGAGACTCCTCATTGAGCAGGGAGCCTGATGTGGGCCTTGATCCCACGATGTTGGGATCATGACCTGAGCTGAAGGCAGATGCTTAACCAACTGAGCCATCAGGTGCCCCATGGTTTTTACATTTTTTAAAGTATTATAGAAACAAACAAAAACAGAGAAGAATATGTGATAGAGGTTGCATGTAGCCCCACAGAGCCTAAATATTTACTATTTGGCTCTTTATTGAAAAAGCTTATTAATAAAATTAAGTTTCTATGTGACACCCACCCCATCATGCAGAACAGCAAGCCATATGTCTTCCCAAGGCTCTTTATAGTATGATCTGACTTTCTAGGTAGACTATATAAAATATACTTTAGGGAGATCCCAGAGAAGGTATAAGGAGATAGGTAGTGATCTCCCAAGGCAGCTAAAATGGAGATTCAGTGAGAGGTTGTTTATGATTGAGTGAGACATACCAGACAAATAGTAGTTGCAAATATGAGCCCTAAATTGAAAATAACAAGGGCTGATGCTCCAAATTACATGAAGACTGAGCTGCTCTCATTTGGTCTTCTCTATTGAAAGCGGCATGGACAGTAGCAGCACCAAGGATTTATCTATCTGAAGGTGAGCAATGATTTGTCCGAGAAAACTCAGGGGAAGGTTAGCCAGTGTTAAATAATCCTTTCACTCATTCATATCATTCATTATTCATACTATTCATTATAGAGCAGAAAGAAACAAGCCTTGGTTACTTGCCTTATACATTATGACATATTGAACACAATACTATTTTCATGATGAAAAAACTAAGCATATTGTCTCTAATCTACCCCCATTCAACCTGTTTCCTCACTCTCCCCACTTCACAAACCCTGTTATGGCACATACCCCCTTCTGTGACTGCCCAGGTAGGTCTCCACCTGGAATACTCCTCCCCTAATTGTCTATTGAAATTCTGTTTATCCTCCAAGCTCTGACTTAAATACCACTAGAGGCCTTCCCAGATCTCCACAGTTGGAATTCCTTCCTCTAGGCCCTAGGGTGTCAATAGCTCTGGGACAATTTAAAGGCTTGTTTCTTGGCCTGGGGCTTCCCCACCATGCAAGTAGTATAAATTCAAATTCTACACCCAAGTGTCACAGAACTTGGGTTTTGAGTTTTGGTGACTGTTTTCTAACCCAAGGCCCCAGACTAACGGCAGCCTTCCTCAAGTTTTTTCCAAATTAGTGGGGAGTCTTTCTTGTCACTTTTCCCTAGAGCAGGCAGTGCTTCACAGCTCTGACCTTCACTCCCAGGGTTCAGTTCGGTTGGCAGCCTGATGGGGCCCAGGTTGAACTGCTTGTCCTTGAGTTACCTGTCCCTAGGGCCTCCCCTTCCAGTCCCTTTAGGCTACTTCTAGGGCACACTGCTCTGGCTTTGGCTTCTTGGTGTCTGCTTCCTACATTTTTGCCTTTCTTTTGTGCTAGGCTTGAATTGTGGTGTCCTCTTTTATCCAGCATGTCTATGTTTTGGGAGCTATACGTAAGGATGATGATACAGGGAGGAAGCCTGCTCACACCAGCCCATTCTTTTTTTTTTTTTTTTTAAGATTTTATTTATTTATTTGACAGAGAGAGAGACAGCCAGTGACAGAGGGAACACAAGCAGGGGGAGTGGGAGAGGGAGAAGCAGGCTCCCAGCAGGGAGCCCGATGCGGGACTCGATCCCAGTGATGAAGTCCTGGAATATAGGTGAGGTTCAGTGGGGTGGAGTCCGGAGCCGACAACCAAGAAAGAATTTTTGAGGCGTCTTTGGTGCAAAATCGGTGGTTTATTAAAGCACGGGGACAGGACCCGTGGGCAGAAAGAGCTGCTGCCCCTGGGGTTGTGAGAGGTGGCTGATTATATACCATGGGGTTGGGGGAGGTGAGGAAAAAGGGAGGCTGAGAAAGCACTTGCATATGTCAAAGAAGACTTGCAGGACGCTGGAGGCCCCACCACCGTCACGCCAAGGCTGTCCACACTATCACTGTGTCCTTATCAATGAGCTGCAGTAACTTTCATATGTCAAAGAAGACTCGCAGGATATTGGAGGCCCTGCTATTGTCAAGCCAAGGCTGTTTACACTATCACTGTGTCCCTATCAATAAGCTGCAGGTCCTTTCCTTAGTTTTAGGGCAGCCAGGAGTGCCGTGGAATGTTGCATACATGGGGGGGGGGGGGGGGGGGGGAGTTGCAGGGTGTCAGCTTCTGCTTTGTCTTCAGCCAGCCTTCTATTTCCTCATCACCAGGACTCTGGGATCACACCCTGAGCCGGAGGCAGACGCTGAACGACTGAGCCACCTAGGCGCCCCGACACACCAGCCCATTCTGCCATGTTTCCTGATGTCAAGAATAGTATAAAGCTGTTTAATTATGGAAGTCACAATAATTCTATTTAATTCGAGAGAGATCCTGAATGTGCTTCCTATTTATATCACTACTTCTCTAACATCTAGATATCTAGGGGTCCCACACAATATTGTTTCTGAATTTTTTCCAACTAGAGAAATAGATACTGGTGAGGAAAGGTTTAGTGGCGAGCAATGACTGGGAGAAAAGGAGGAGACCAAGAGAAATTTCTAACTAATGAAAATATAGTCAGTTTTCAATTACTTGGGCAGATGGCACTTTGCCATAATGAAGATAACCAGAACTCACTTAGTGGCACAACCTTATGCCAAATAATGTTTAAATTATAATTTAGCATTCTAAGCCCCACACTTAGAGTACTTTTCATATAACTAAAGTGACTGTTAAAACCAAACAAAGGATAATTTATATTGAAAATAGCTTGCATTTTAAAGGCCAAATATTATTTTACAAATCAATGGACTAACTTCACATAATTTCAATCAAGAGTACAATAGGGGAGTAACATAGGACTGATGGTTAGAAGCCATACATAACAGGGCATTATTTTATATTTCCAAGTTTGGATCTACAGAAAATTAAGGCATCTTGATCAGTTACTTGATAATGCTCACTTTTTAGTTGTCATGGATATATTTTTGAAGTTTGACATAACAAGTATCCTTGAAGCTTTAACTTCCGGAGTGAATCTTTGAATTTATTCCTATACTATGCATGACTGGGAAAACCCTGAATTAAATCTTTTTGACAGTTGTGTTTACCGCCAAGTCTCCATGAGAACAAATACTTAGTAGTACAAAGAATGTTAGCAAGGAATATAAAAATGGAGCAAAAAACCCCAAAGAATGATGAAGGGATCCCAAGCCATGGGGTTTTATAGTCAGAAGGGTATTCAGAGATTGTGAAGAATAGCTTCATCTTTTATACACACGTGAAACCAGGCTCGGGAAAGGTAAAATGACTTGCTCAGGGTCATATGGCTAGTAGCAGGCCTGCAGCTGGGACCCAGGCTTCTTCCTACTCAGCTCCTCAGAGGCACATTCATTATTGGGATAATTTGAGGAGCTTTGTGCAATAGTACTTGAAGATAATGGGCTCTTTTGGAATACATGTCTACATCTTGGCATAATAAGCACCGCCTGTGTATGTGCAGCTTAGTTACAGAAGGAAGTAGACACATAATTGGAGTATTTTTTTCCTTCTAGCTCTTGATTCTAAACCATCTGAATGTTTCTAAACATTCTGTAATATAAGGAATTGAAACTTGTTCCTCATATTTTGTGCAGGGTTTGTGTGGTATTTATGTGGACAAGCTGGGAATTGTGATGGGAAGCTAACAATGAATAGACAGTAGAACAAGAAAGATACTTAATTTTCTTAGGTGAACTGATAAAATGGTAAAAATTACAGTGTGCATTTTAAGGAACAGCTGGGATCTGGCCCCCTGATGCATACAGCAATGTACTTTTTTCCAGATCGGCAGATCCACAGCCTCTGCATTTAACGTTGTTGCTATTTAGCTGCTCACATAGTCCTTTACTTGGGAAGCATTCACAGGACACTTGTTGATGGACTAATTCTTCACATCATAGAAATGACCAGTCATGAGGAGTTGCTAAAATCTTTATTCCACAGTTGAACAAATGAACAAGAGTGAGGGTAAAGTTTTAGACTCCCAAGTTGCTTAGCATATCTAAGATACTTTTCTGCAGTTCTAATATTGATCTAGGAGTGTTTTTAAAAATTACTATGGCAACAATCCCTATTCAGTGGGGGAAAGCAATGCATTATGTATGCAAAGAAAAGTGAGAAGAGTATTTCAGATGCTGCCTTTTTACACCCTGCAGATGTGCCCTGGCCTCTCAGCATTATTTTTGCTGAGGACAGTGTCTGGAAAAAAAAATCCATGAGAGTTACTCACTGACTCTGGAAGATATTAGCAATTCAAGTGCTATGTCATAGAAAACAGCATCTTACTGATTTAAGATTTTCCACAAAATGAATACTTTCATTATACTTGAAGTCTATCAGGTTATCATTTGAGAACACCATGAAAAAAAAGATGTTTTTAGCCAGTAGCTGAAAATTGCTGCATAGGATACATACAAAGATATAGCTGTAGGTGTTCATGTGGCATTCACTGAACAAATGTTAATGGAGCAGAGTCTATGAGAAAGAAGAATGCTAGATGTCAACTCCATCAGCAAGAGTGATAAGAGTCTACTGATGCTTTTTGAACATTTACAACCAAATTTGCTTTTATCATTGAACAAGTCAAACCTCTGCCAAGAATGATCTGACTCAACCACATTTCATTTCTCTTCTCTCCACAGAATTTAGGGATAGTAGGTAACCCACTATTTATTATCTTTGCTTAAAAAATAAGAAAACTAAGGTAACTAAGTTGTCTAGATAGCATTAATTGCAGTGTAAACTGGGCAATTTCCAAAATTTGCTTGATGTTGACGGCCAAACCTACAGAACACTTAAAATATACGTGTATGCATGCATAGGTATACACATATACATAGATACATATATAAACATATATACATACATATATGTATGTATGTAAGTACATGACTTATCTGGATGAACTAGGTAAGTAAATGACTCAAATGCTTTATGATTTGTTACTCAAGAATGGTCCTTGGACCAGCAACATCACCTGGAACTTGTTAGAAAGGAAGACTCTCAGGCCCCTCCCTAAATCTACCAAACCAAAGCACCTTTTAACAAGATCCCCAGGTGATTCACATACAATTAAACTTTGAGAAGCACTGTTGTAACATATTTTAACCAGCAAAGTGAGTTGAGAGTTGAGACAGTTATCTATGGGGGAGAAAGCCTGTTTCAATTATCTGTAATTTTTAAAAAGTGGTGGGAGGGTAGATGAGGGGACGGGCAGGATGTTAAATGATCTGAAAAAGTACCTCAGTTTTCTGGGGGTTTTTTTTGCCAGTGTTGGTATTGCCATGATAACTGTTCAAAGGTGATCATTCAAGTATCTTTAATCGCTAATGGACTGGGAGAGTGCTATGCTAGATAGCACTACTAATCATTTAAAGATAAATTATTTATTATACAAGCAATGATAAAAATTTAAAAATTAAAAAGAAAACCTAAATCTTACCATGTGGCTTTTCAATTTCAAATACTTGTTGGTATTTGTATATTCACATATGATGTTTACATAGTTTTATTGTACACTGATTTGTTTATTCCAAGCTAAGGGGTGAGCGTGGACAAACGCGGAGGTTCAATGAAAAGAATGTGATATTTAAAGTTTTTGTATTTATACTTTTTCATATACTGCTATGTTGAGCTAATTGTAATCATGATTATTAACAATTCCAACTATAATCAAACTTCCTAATCATGATTTGTAATGGCTGTGTCATATTCCATTGTGTTGATGCACAAAGATTATTTAATCACTCTCCTATTATACGGATATTTGGATAGTTTCCATGTTTTGTTATAAATAATGTAGTAACAAACATCTTCATACAATAATTTAGTTCATTAAATTCATTTCCATAGCATAAATTACCAATATTGGAATTACTGGATTCAAGTATATACAATATTATAGGGTTTTAAAAACTTGTGGATTTTAGAAAAGGTCTAAAACATTTTGAAACCTACATTGTTCAAGCATTCCAGATTCACCATATCCTGCCAGCAAGAGAAATAATTGTTTCCAAATTTGCTAATTAATCAGTATGCAGCTAATTTTTCACAATGATAATTAAGACTATCATCAAAATTCACTTTTTCTCTCGTTTTCTTAGAGCAAAATTTCCCAACAGGTGTTCTGCAGCCTAAGCCATAAATGCACTGCAGGTGTGTTGACATATTGTGATCATAATTTTCTGAGTAAGGCTGGAGGTAGCTAAAGCCTCTTGGATAGTCACCCCCTACCATGAACGGGTTGAGAAAAGTTTGGGAAGTATAACCTATGCTCACCGTTTTCCCTACTTTGGCTCTCTTTCTCACTCTTCTTTTTAATAAAAAATTAATGTAATTATCTTTTGAGCACTTTTAGGTTTACAGAAAAATTGAGCAAAAAGTATAGAGAGTTCCCATATGGCAAGGGAAACTCCATCCTTCCGCTCACTCTCTACCTCCACTTTCACCTATTATTAACAGCTTGCATTAGTGTGGTACATTTGTTAAACTGAAGAGCCAATATTGATACATTAGTATTGACCAAAGTCCTTAGTTTACATTAGGGTTTACAGTGTTTGACAAATAATGCCACATATCCACGACTGCGATAGCATACAGAATGGTTTCCCTGACCTAAAAATCACCTGTGCTCCCCCTATTTATCTCTCCCTTCCTCTGAGCCTCTGGCATGATTAACCTTCTTATCTTCATAATGTTATATAGTTGGAATTATACAGTATGCAGCCTTTTCAAACTGGCTTCTTTCATTTAGCCATATGCATTTAAATTTCCTCCTTTTTTTTTTTTGGTGGCTTGATAGCTCATTTCTTTTAATTGTTGAATAATATTTCATTGTATGGATGTACCACAATTTATCTATTCACCTCTTGGTTGCTTCTAAGTTTTAGCAATTATGAATAAAGCTGCCATAAACACATTTTTGTGAAGGTTTTTGTGTGGATGTAGTTTTCAGCTCATTCTGAGAATATACCAAGGAGTTCAATTGCTGTATGATACGCTAAGAGTATGTTAGTTTTGTAAACACTGCCAAACTGTCTTCCAACGTGACCATACCATTTTGCATGTCCACCAGCGATGAATGAGAATTTCTGCCGCTCCACATTCTTGCCAGCATTTGGTGTTTCAGTGTTTTAGATTTTAGGTATGTAGTAATATATCATCGTCATTTTAATTCACAATTCCCTAACAACATGTAGTGTTGAGCATCTTTTCATAGGCTTATTTGCCAACTGTATATCTTCTATGATGAGATGTCTGTTCAGATATTTTGCCCATTTTTAAATCAAGTGGCTTGTTTTATTGTTGAGGTTTAAGAGTTCTTTGTATAATGTGGATCACCAGTCCTTTACCAGATATGTGCTTTGCAAGTATATTCTCTCAGTCTGTGGCTTGTCTTTTCATTCTCTGTTTAACAGTGTCTTTCACAGAACAGAAATTTTGAAATTTCAATTAAGTTCAACTAATTAATTTTATCTTTTATGGATCAAGTTTTTTGTGTTGTATCTAAGAAATTATTTTCAATATTTTCATCCAAGTTCCCCTAGATTTTCTCTTGTTATCTTCTAGTGGTTTTATACTTTGCATTTGACATTTAAGGCTAAGATCCATTTTGACTTAATTTTTTTGCATGTGGATAACCACTTGTTCTAGCACCATTTGTTTAAAAGGTGATCCTTTCTCTATTGGATTACCTTTGCTCCTTTGTCAAAGACCTGTTGACTGTATTTGTTTGGGTGTATTTCTGGGCTCTCTTCTGTTCCAGGAAGGGTGAAGCCAATCAGAGCCTAGTGGACTCCCTGATTTGAGGAGATGGAGTTAACATTACATAATCATTAACAGGTCAATCTACCACAAAGACACTGCAATTCTAAATGGGTACGCACCAAGCAAGAGTTGCAAAATGTGTAAAGCAAAAGCTAACAGAACTGAAAGGAGAAAGAGATGACCCAACATTATAGTTGAAGACTCCAACACCACTTTCTTAGCAATATATACAACAACTAGACAGAAAAATTAGCAAGGATATAGAAGAACTCAACAGCACCATCAACCAACAACATATGATTGACATTTATAGAACATTCCACCCTACAACTGAGTACAGATTCAAGTACCAGTACAACATATACCCAAACAGACCATATCCTGGGCCATAAAACAAAGCTCAAAAAGTTCAAAAAAACTGAAATCATACAGAATGCGTTCTCTAACCACAGGGTAATAAAACTGGGACTCAATAACAGAGAGGTAATAGGAAAATGTCCAAACACAAGGAAACTAAAGAATACATTGATAAATAATCCATGGGTCAAAGAGGAAGTCTCAAAGGAAATAAGAATCTAGAAAAGATAAATAAACCTAAAGCAAGCAGAAGAAAAGAAATACATAGGAGTAAAACTCAATGAAATTAAAAACAGAAAATAAAATTAATGAAACAAACAGCTCATTCTTTGAAACGATCAATAAAATTGACAAACCTCTAGCAAGACTGACAAAGAAAAAAAAGAGAAGGCACAAATTATTGATATCAGGAATAAAACAAGGGATGTCATTACAGACACTGCGGACATCAAAAAGATAATAAGGGAATTCTTCACCCATAAATTTGGCAGCTTAGAGAAAATGGGCCAGTTCCTCAAAAAGCACAAACTACTAAAACTTACCCAACAAAGAATAGATCATTTGAAAAGTCCTACAACTATTAAGAAAATGGATTTCAAAATTTAACAATCCTTCCCCCCAAAGAAATATCAAGGCACAAATGGTTTCATTGAAGAATTCTACCAAATGTTTAAAGAATTAACACCAGTTTTATAAATCTCTTCTAGAAAAAAAATACTTCTCAATTCATTCTGTGAGGACAGCTTTACCCAGATACACCAAAGACAAAGACGGTACAGAAAAAGAAAACTATAGGCCAATATCCCTCAAGGATTTCAATTTTTAAGTCCTTAAAATACTAGCAAGTAGAATTCAGCAACATATTAAAAAAGTATATACATTATGATCAAGTGAGGTTTATTCCAGGAATGCAAACCTAATTCAATTATCAAAAATTGATCAATGTAATCCATCATATTAACAGGCTAAAAAGAAGAAAAATCACATGATAATATCAGTTGATGCAAAAAAAAGCATCTGACAAAATTCAGCACTCATTCATGATAAAAATTCCCAGAGAAAGAGCACTAAGGGAAACTTCCTCAACTTGTTAAAGAACATCTACAAAAACCTATAGCTAACATTATATTTAATGGTGAAAGATTTCATGCTCTCCTCCCAAGTTCGGAACAAGGTAAAGATGTCTGTTCTCATCACTTTTATTCAACCTAGTACTGGAAGTTCTAACCAGTGTAGAAAGGCAAGAAAATAAAAGCGATACGAATTTGAAAGTCAGAAATAAAACTGTCCCTACTTGCATAATAATGTGATTATATAGAAAATTCCAAGAAATTCGCACAAAATTTCTAGAACTAATAAGTGAGTTGGCAAGTTCATAGAATGCAAGATAAATATACAAAAATCAATTGTATTTCTATACGTGAGCAATGGATACACAGAAACTTAAATTGAAAACATAGTACTATTTAAAATCATTTAAAAATAGGTATAAAGCTAACAAAATGTACATATCATTTATGGTAAAAACTACAAAATAAATAAATAGTAATTGGAGATAAATACCATGTTAATGATCAGAAAATCCACATAGTAAAGATGTCAAGCCTCCTCAAATTGATAGGCAGGTTTAACACAATTCCTATCAAAATTTCTTATAGATACAGATTAATCTAGTATTTATATGAAAAGGCAAAGGAACTAGTATAGCTAAAAATAAATTTTGAAAAAGGAAAATAAAGTGGGAGAAAACAATCTATTCTATTTAAAAATTTATTGTGTAGCCACAGTAATCAAGACTGTATTGTTGGCAGAGGGATAGACACATGGATCACTGGAATAAAACAGAGAACCCAGAAATAGACTCGCATAAATTTGGCCAACTGATCTTTGACAAAGGTGCAAACACAATCAATGGAGCAAGAACAGCCTTTTCAACAAACTGTACTGGAGTAATTGGATATCCAAAGGCAAAACAACAACAACAACAACAACAACAACAACAACCTCTAAGTCTCACACCTTACACAAAAATTAATTCAAAATAGATAACAAATGTAAACACAAAACATAAAGCTGTAAAACTTGTAGAAAAAAACATAGAAGAACATCTTCAGGATCTAGAGCTAGACAGTTCTTGATACCAATAGCATGATCCATCAAAAGAAAACTAATACATTGAACTTCATTAAGATTAAAACTTTTGCCCTGTGAAAGACTCTATTAGAGGTTGAGAGGTGCCTGGGTGGCTCAGCCAGTTGAGCATCTGCCTTCCTGAATGGCCAGTGTCAGGCTCCCTGTTCAGTTGGGAGCCTGCCCCTTCCTCTCCCTCTGCTGTCCCCCCTGTTTGTGCTCTCTCTGTCACTCTCCTGCTCTCTCGAATAAATAAATAAAATCTTTTAAAAAAAAAAGTTTAAAAGACAAGCTACAGACTGGGAAAAAATATTTGTAAGCCATATATCTGACAAAGGACTAGCATCTAAACTATATAATACACCAAAGTGTCTAAAATATTTTTTTTAAAGTGAGGTTTAAATGTTGGTGAGGATGCAGAGAAACTGGATCACTCATACATTGCTGGTGGGGAGGTAAAATGGTACAACCACTCTGGAAAATAGTTTGGCAGTTTTTTTAAAACTAAATATGCACTGAGGTGCCTGGGTGGTCCTGTCAGTTGAGCAGCGAACTCTTGATTTCAGCTTAGGGCATGATCTCAGGATCCGGAGATGGAGCCCCACATGAGGCTCTGTGCTCAGGGGGAGTCTGCTTGAGATTTTCTCTATCCCTTTCCCTCTGCTCCTCCCCCACTCACACACATGCTCTCTCTCTCTCTAAAATAAACATTTTTTAAAAATAAAAAAAAGTAAATGAAACATGCACTTCGCATACAACAGCAATTGTGCTCTTGTCATTTATTCCAGAAAAGTGAAAACTTATTTCCACACAAATATCTACACCCAAATATTTATACCAACTTTATTTGTAATAGCTAAAAACTAGAAATAATCCAGATGTCCTTCAATAGGTGAATGTTAAATTAAACTGTGTTATATTCATACCATGGAATACTACTCAACAATAAAAAGGAACATACTTTTGATATACACAGTATACTAAGTAAGAAAAAAGGTTACACACTATATGATTCCATTTATAGAGCATTCTTGAATTGACAAAATCATAGAAATGAACAACAGATAAGTGACTGCCAAGGGTTAAAGGAGCAGTTTGAATAGCGGAGAAGTGGGTGTGCTATAAAAAGGACAACATGAGGGCTTTCTCAGGTGAAGAAAATGTTCTATATTTTGACTGTATAAATACTAAATTATGATTGCTATTTTACTGTAGTTTTACAAGATGTTATCATTGGGGAAAACTGGGTAAAGAGCACATGGAACTTCTCTATATTACTTCTTACAACTACATGTGAATCTACAATTGTCTCAAAGTAAAAAGTTTAATTTAACAAATAGCAACTATGTGTTGCCTATCAAAAACACAACTTAAATATTAAGCCACAATTAGGTTAAAAATGAAAGGATAGATAAAGATATACCATTAGTCTAACGTTAGTCAAAGGAAGCTGGCTTAGCTATTTTAACATAAGAAAAAGTAGATTTCAGAGAAAAGAATACTACCAGGGATTAAAAAGGTTATTTAAGAAAGTAACTGGGACATTAATCATGAAAACATAAAGATCTTAAACATGTATGCTCCTAATACTGGAGCTTCAAAATACACAAAGCAAAAATTGATAGAGCTGAAAGGAACAAAGGGAGAATTCACAATCACAGTTAGAGATGTCAGTAACCCTCTCTCAATAATTGGTAAAACAAGTAAACATAAAATCAGCAAGGATATAGTTGATTTGAGAAACACTATCAACCAATTTGACCTAACATTTATAGGACACACCACCCATCAAGAGTAGAATACACATTCAAGTTCACATGGAAATTTACCAACTTAGACCATATTCTAGACCATAAAACTAATCTCAATAAACTTAACAGCATTCAAGTAACACAAAAAAATATTTTTTCTGACCATTAAACAGTTAAATTAGAAACCAATAATAGAAAAAATATCTGGAAAATTCCCAAATATTTAAAAACTAAATACCAAACTTCTAAGAACAACTCATGGGTCAAAGAAGAAATCAAAATAAAAATTAGAAAGTATTTTGAACTAAATGAAAATGAAACAACAGCATATCAGAAACAGTGAGCTAATGCTAAAGCAGTACTTGGGAAGAAATTTAGCACTGAACACCTATATTAAAAAATTAGGAAGGTCTCAAATCAATGACCTCATCTTTCGTCTTAAGGAACTAAAAAAAGAAGAGCAAATTAAATTCAAAATAGGAACAAGAAAGAAAATAAAGATTAAAGCAGAAACCAATGAAATAGAGTATAAAAATCATAAAGTCATTGTAATCAAAAGCCAATTCTTTGAGAGTATATTAATAAAACTGATAAACTTCCAGCCAGACTGAGAGAAAAGGCATAAATTACTAATATCTGAAATGAGAAAAATGACATCACTATTCTACAGATATTAAATGGATAATAATGAAATATTATGAACACTGTAAGGTCTGTGAAATTGACAACTAAGATGACATGGATTCCTTAGAAGATACAAACTGCCAAAGCTCACTCAAAAAGAAACAGATAACCTGAACGGACCTATATCTATTAAAGAGATGGAATTTGTAGTTAAAAATCTTCCCATGAAGAAATATCCAGGACAATAATTCACAGGTGATTGAACCAAATATTTGATTTGATTTGATTTAAGATTTTATTTATTCGTTTGAGAGAGAGAGAGAGAGGCAGAGAGAGCACAAGCAGAGGGAGAGGCAGAAGCAAACTCCCCGCTGAGCAGGAAGTCCGAATGCAGTGCTGGATCCCAGGACCTGGAGATCATGACCTGAGCTGAAGGCAGATTGCTTAACCGACTGAGCCACCCAGGTGACGCTGAACCAAATAAAAGACAATAATTAAAATTTACCAAATTTTCCAGAACAGTGAAGAGGAAAGAATATTCCCCAACTCACTCTATGAGCCCAGCATTGCACTAAAACTAAAACAAAGATATTACAACAAAAGAAAACTACAGACTAATATCCTTCATGAACATAGACATAAATATTCTAAACAAAATATTAGCCAACTGAATGCAGCAATACATAAAAATGATAATACATTATGATCAAGTAGGTTTCATTCCAGGAATGCAGGGTTGGGTTAACATTAGGTAATCAAACAATATAATTCATCATATTAACAAACTAAAAGCAAATCACCTCAATGACACAGGAAAAAACATTTGACAAAACCCAACATACAGTCCTGATTAAAAAAAAAAAAATTCAGCAAACTAGGAACAGAACCTGATAAAGAGCAACTGTAAAATATGTACAGCTAACATCATATCTAATGGTAAAAGACTGAATACTTTCCCTCTAAGATCAAGAAAAAGACAAGGAGGTCCACTTTCACTACTTCTACTTAACCTTAGAATGGGGGTTATGGCTATTTCAGTTAAGCAAGAAATATATCCAGATGGGAATGGAAAAAGTAAATGTGTCTATTCACAGATGGCATGATTGTCTATATAGAAAAGCCAAAGCCATGTACAAAAAAAATCTATTAGAACTACTAAGTAAGTTTAGGAAGATTGCATGATACGAGATCAATATACAACATTAGGTTTATTTTTATATACTAGCAATGAACAATCAGAAATGAACAAATCAGAAACAATCAAAAATAAAAAGGAATACCATTAACAAAACCATTATATATGAAATTCTTCGGGATAATTCTGACAAAAGATATAAAAGGTCTGTATGCTAAAACTATAAATCACTGCTAAGAAATATTAAAGAATATCTAAAGCAATTTACTATGTTCATGAGTTTGAAGACTCACTAATTGTAAAAGGTATATTATCCATAAATTAACGAATTCAATGCAAGCCCAATCAATATATTAGTAGACTTTTTGTTGGGACAGGTTGACTTTAAAATTCAGATGGAAATGCAAAGACCTAGAATAGTCAAAAAAATTTTGGAACAGGAGAACACAATTGGAGGACTAAAACTACCTGACTTCAAGATTTATTATAAAACCACAGTAATCACAACAGTGTGATATTGGAGTAAACATAGACATTATCAATGGAACAGAATAGAGTGCTGAAATGGACTCACACATATACGGATAACTGATTTATAACAATAGTACAAAGGCAATCCAGTGAAGATTTTTTCCCCCCAACAAATGGTGCTGGGATAACTGAATATCCAAATGTTAAAAAGTGAAATTCAAACCATACCTCTGCTCATAAAAAAACCTAACTCATGATTCCTGTACAAATATTCTTTAGATAGGATGCCCAACAACATCCATAAAAGAACAAACAGATAAAATGGGCTAAATAGAAATTTAAAATTTCTGCTCCTGAAAAGACACACTTAAAAGAATAAAAAGCCAAACTCCAGACCAGAAGAAAACTTGGCAAAACACATAATCTGACAAAAGACTTTTATCCCAGATATATAGAGAACTCTCAAAAGTCAATATTAAGAAATCAATTTAAAAAATGGGCAAGAGACTTGAACAGACACTTCACAAAAGGCCAATTAACACAAAAAAAGATGTCCAACATCATTAGGCATTAAAGCAATGCAAATTAAAACATTAAGATATTTCTTTATAACTATTATAACGGATAAAATTTAAAAGCCTGACCGTACCAAGTTTTGGCATGGATGTGGAGGGATTACAACTCTCCTACACTGCTGGGGGTCATGTAAAATCATACAACTACTTTGAAAAACAGTTTGGCAGTTGCTTACAAAGTTAAACATACATTTACCATACGATTCAACCATTCTACTCTTACTTACCCAAGAGAACAAAGCATATGTCCATGTAGATATATGTACCAGAATGTTCATAGTAAATTTATTTGTAATAGTTCTAAATGAGAAACATCTCCCCAGTGTCCACCAACAGGATTAACAAACGGTGTTAAATCCATACAATGGAATACTATCCAGCAAAGTAAAAGAATAAACTTAGTAACATACATGACAACACAGATGAATCTCAAAATAATATTGCTGAGTGAAGGAAGCCACACAAAAGAATACATACTCTAAGACTCCATTTATATAAAATTCTAAAATAATACAAACTATAGTGACAGAAAGCAAATCAGTGACTACCTGGGGACGAGGATAGGGATACAGGGAAGTGGAGGTGATTACACAGGGGATGAGGAACTTTTTGGAGTAATGACCATGTTCACTGTTTTGATTGTGGTGATAGTTCACAGGTATATACATATATCTCAAAATCTCTCAAAATGTACACTTTTGATATGTGCTGTATTATATGACATATCGCAATAATGCTAATTTTTTAAAATCTCATTTTGGGACAGATTCTTTACTAGCATCTCAAAGCCCTCAGTGTATTTTTAAGGTGAGTATATGTGAACTGCAAAACTTCAATTTTGGTAAGTGTAAAACTTATTTTTACCTGCTTTCTCAAGCTCTCTTCCCCAGAATACCCATCCTCTGTCATTAGCCATGTGAAAGTAAAGTGGAAACCCTAAGATAATATTTTAGGTGCTTAAGATATTTAGTGGTCCCAGGCAAAAATTTCCTACTAAAGACTCTAAAGATACCCAGTTTTATGTTCTTCTCAACTTACATGCAGAAGGGTATAATAGCTCTGGTATGACTGGGCCTGAGTATATCAAAGACTAGTATACGTATTGTTAACATATATCCTGAAACTATGGGATAAAACCATAGTTACAACACCCTGTGGGGTTTGTGCTATGGTAGTGGTAGGGAGTCAACTTAAAGGTAGAACCATAAAGAAAGGAAACTACCGTGGGGGGTAAGCTTTGAGTTCGGAAATTAGGACAGTTTAGACTTGTCACAAAGAAGTCTGTATTCAAAACGCAGGGTGAAAGGCACATCTATTTTGGAAGAATTCGATAAACAAAACAAGAAAGAAGTTGAGTTGGGTTTGGAGTGAGTGTGAGTAAAACAGTACTGAAATGGGATTGTGGGACAGACTTTGTTCCTGAGTAACAAAGGGAAATGAGAGTACTGGTTCTTACCATGGACTCAAAAGTAAAAGAAAGAGGCACTCTACTTACAAAAATTGCAGGGGAAACCCAAATCAGGGCAAATTCTAAAACTGGTTTATGTCTTAATTTGGGGCACATGTAGCTGAGTGGGGCTGTGCATCTACGAGTTGAATAATCACACACAGGGCACCTTTTTTTTAAAAATAATTTTTTATTATGTTAGTCACCAGGGCACCTTATTCAATAATGGAAAATGTGGTGACAAAGCCCTACAAATAGAGGAATTTGAGAGTACCATCTACCTTCTATCAAGACTTATTCACAATGCAACACTTACTTTCACAAAATGAGACTACATTTTTATAGAATATGATTTAATTTTCAATGGCCTTTTCAACCCTTGTTATTAAAATAGAGAAAGAACATCTTTTGGGTTCTCCTCTTTCCCTGACACCTTGTAAGTTCTTATTGCTTTAAGAAGGCCTTTAAAAAGAACGGCCTTTGTGGGCAGCTGCATTAGATGAGAAAATAAAGGGGGAGAGGCTGACGCTGGAATAAGAGCATGAAGCTACTAAAACGAACATGTGATAGTTTGAGACGATGTGACTTTTTGAAACTACTATTCCTACACACAAAAGTCCAGGGGGCTTCCTAGAGTTTCTACCACAAAATCCCTCCACTGTGTAACAATACAGGTCTAACTGATGGACAGAGAATGAGATCACAACAAGGCTAAGGGTGCTGAACAAAAAGGAGAGAAGTTCTGTTCTTAGGAACTTGCTTCAGGAAGAAAAAATTATTCTCTTTTAAAAATGGTAAATAGGATGAAAGTGGTTTGAGGGCCTTCTCTCTGGGGGATTATTATGCGGAATGCTTTTTACCAATTCAAGCATATTAACGCAAAAATAAATTTATCTCCCAGACACCTATTTTCATAAATACAGTAATGTTAGTAACTTTGTAAAGTAATGTAATGTTACAACAATACTTAGAACATTATATTAACTGGAGGTACATATGTATTTTTCATACCCATCTTTTCACTGGCAGTGGTTTTTATCTTCTGGTTGTGTGTGTATGTGTGTGTGTGTGGTTATTTCAAGTTGCCCACTGGACATTTCCACTTGACTTCCTTTTGTACCTCCAACTTAACTTTAACCTTAACCTTTAACCTAACTTAACCTGTCTAAATAAAACATCTACTGATTTTCCTAATTCCCTTTACTTGGCTCCTCTCCCTCATCTCTTTTAGGCAGGTAGTCACTCCATTTTGTGAATCCTTACTTTGTAATTTCATTCATTTCTTTTTTCATTTTTATGGTGATCCTTTATTTAGGGCTTTGTTATCTTGTGTTTATAGCACCACTCTTCAAACTGGTGTTTCTTTTCAGAGCAGAGGTCCTCTAGGGTAGATAAGACTGGAGATCAGATAAAAGAATTTTACTGCCTTGAGGGTATGCCAAGTTTACTCACACAAAGAAAGTTCAAGGCAAAGTCAAACCAATAGAGATGAGATACATTTGTTTGGGTGGAGTAGGGAAGAGGAGTCACAGAAGACTGGCGCAACCTCTGCTCCTTGGAACCTGGAGCTAGGGGTAAAGATGTTTAAAGCCAGGCAGGCTAAGAGGAGCTGAGTGAACTCAAGTGGGGCAGGTCAGAAGACTGAGGATGTAATTCCTGGTCCTTTGTATACAAAGGTTAGAATAGGGTCAACTCCTCTCGATAGTGTGTCCTCAATATTTACCTTTCATTTATTTGTGGCTTCAACGGGAGATGGTGTAAATTTATTGAGGACAGATATACTTTTTCCTGTAATTTAGATGAATAACACGATATTCACAATATTTTATAAGTGACTTGTATTGTTGCTAACAGATAATATTTTAACATTCTTTATTTCAGAGTCAAGTCTTTCAGCTCCTCTTTGAGACCTTTAATTTCCAGTTAGATTGTCTTTGAAACTGTTTATTTGGTCATTAATTTTTCCTTGAGTTAAATTACATACCTTTGAGTTTATGGGACTTCCTTTACCCAAAAAGAATATTTTCAGAAAAATGTGTCCTAAATTGACTTTCGAAGCACTCAACAATGTTGCCTGTGAAATACTATAGACCTTCTTCTCCTCCTCCCCTCCTCCTTCTTTTTTTTTTAACAGAGAGTGCACAGGGGGGAGGGGCAGAGGGAAAAGGAGAGAGAGAGAAAATCTTAAGCAGGCTCCACGCCCAGCGTGGGAGCCAGATGTGGGGCTCAATCATAGGACCCTGAGATCATGACCTGAGCCAAAATCAAGAGTCGGAGACTTAACCAACTGAACCACCGAGGCACCCCACTGTAGATCTTCTTTTTAAAGTTTGACTTGAAAACATTATTTTTCTCAGAATTTAAAAAGGAAAAATTTTGACTTATTAATTTGACCATGACACAAGGATCTTTGTCTCTCAAGATCATTTTTAAATTTCCCATTTTAATTTCCCTCCTAGTCTTGTCAGGCACTATAGTATTTTATGGTATTTTTAGTTAATATAAGATATTACCAGAGACTCCCTCCCAATACCAATTCAAATTTTAATACTGATCATTTTTAGCAGTTCTTGTCTTTTACTTATTTCAACTAGAAGGCTTTGTGAGAAAAATTCAAATAAAAATTCTTGCTTTTGTTTCAAGTAATCAACCCTCCTAACACCTTTCTCAGTTACTTGCTTATCTGTTAGTCTGCCTTGGCTGGCTATACACATGTTCCAAAAGCCAGAGTGTATGCCTTAAGTTCACTTAAGCTCATGTCCCATAGGAATTGATATTAAACCTCAAAGTATGGGATAATATCATCTAGAAACATAGCCAAATGAGCTCTGTTTCAAATTGCACACATAAACCTATTGAACCATCTATTCATCAATATTCTCTTACTACCACATTGTAGCTATTAGATCTAATCAAACTTGGAATAACAAGATAAAAAAATTTCAACCCTAATTTGTTTTTAGTGCTTGAACTCTTGACTCTCAATTACCCCACTGAATGCTTCTTCATTGTTAACTTTAAATTATATGAATCACTAAGCACTGAATGAGCATTCAGGAGATGTGGTTGTGAGAGCCTGCTTTACAAATAATTTGCCGGATGATCTTACCTGAGCCATTTACTGGAGAGTCAGTTCCTAATCTCCTCACTTAAAAATGAAGGGATTGGAGTATTACAGGATTTCTAAACCTCTGACTCAAAAAGTCTCTGTTTCTATTCCTAAAGAAGGCTGAATTATTTAAAAAAGACTTGTTGAAATTACCACTACCAATGGAAGGAACTTAATGGGATTTCACTTATTTCTATGATATATTTGGGCATATTGATACTGAATACCATTAAGAGGATGGGGGAGATTACACTTACCTCTAGGATTTTCTGATTCAAGTGGCAATGCCAAGGTATTCTTGCTTCTAGTCTGATTCAACCTTAGCAAAAGACAGGATTTCTTTTTGGTAAAATAATTGATTCTTGGGTTAAATCAATGTGTTGATTAATGGATTCTTGTCAGAGAGTGGCCTCTTAGCCCTATTCTTGGCCTGTTACCCTTTTTAACATTTGTGTTAGTGACCTGAAAGAGACATATTTTCCAAATCAAACTTGGGTGAAATACCTAATACGGGTAAGACAACAGAATGAGAGTCCAAAAAAATCTCAATGAGGCTAAAAAATAGGCACAAAGTAAGAAGACAGAAATTAACAGGACAAAGGTTACTGTTCTAGGTTTGGTTCCAAAAACATCAGCTATCCAAAAAAGGAATGGAGTACAAAAAGCTTGGGGATAGTTGTACCTTCCCCTCTTCCCTTCTCTCCCCATCCCCCACTCTAGCATAAAGAAGCCCCACATGGAATTGATGGCACAGCACAAAATCTTAAAACAGAAATACACACTCAGGTGTATTATTAACAAAAGATTCAGATCCAAGAAAGAAAGCGCGTTCTTCTATCCTCCGCAAATCAAGCCTCACCTGCAGCTATGGATCTAGTTTGGGGCACCATACTTAATAAGGCCATGACAAATCCTTCTTGATACATGCCGGGTTGGATAATCTGTGCGAGGAATTTGAAACCAACTCACACGAAGAGTGCTTCAGGGTCTAGGGATATGGTTTGGAGAGGAGTAAACGTAGGAAGGACGAAGATCTTTCAAAAGAGAGAAGGATGAGCAAGAAAGGCCAGAGGCTGTGGCTAGCGGGTTGCTTAGTAACGGAGGAAAGGCGCGCGGCCGGCGCCTCCGCTTGCGCACCTGCAACGCCGGAAAGCGAGCCGCGCGGCCCAAGCGCCGTCGGAAGTGCCGAGCGAGGTGCGACAGGCAGCCGCGCGCGCGTTCCAGCGGCTCCGGGAGCTCAGGTGGCCTTCTGCTCGCCGATGACGAGCCGTGACGCCTCAATGGTTGCCCGGGCGCGGCTCGGGGGTTCGGAGTCTGGCGGCTACTCTCTTCGACGCACCTCTTGTCAGGAGCGGGCGGCTGCGACTGCGCCTTGGTCGGCCGTCGGGGCCGAGAACCATGAGCCCCGGGGGCGCGGGCTGCTCCAACGGGCTGCTGCTGACGGTCGGCTGGCTGCTCCTGGCGGGCCTCCAGTCCGCGTGTGGGACGAACGTCACCGCCGCCCAGGATCCCGGCTTGGCCCATGAGGGCGAGGGCGAGGGCGAGAATGAGGGCGAGGAGGAGGCCGAGAGCGAGAGCGAGGCTGAGAACGAAGCCCAGTCTGTGCCTGAGGAGGATGGTGAGGGCGGGAGGCTCCTTGACGTGGGCCAGTTGAGGGTAAAGCCCTGCCCTCCGAGGACAATGAGAATTATTAACCCTGTTAACATCTGTAGAGCTCGCTTGCAAACAGCCTCGAATTTATACTTTTTTTCATATGCCTAATGGCTTTGAAGAGAATGTGCTAATTCTCCAAGGCCATAGCAAGAAAAACAAATAAGCACGTACATAGGAGTTGTTACCGAATTACTGTTAAATATTGCTCTGGACAAGAAAAGAGATGCCCTCCCCCCACTTTTTTTTTTTTTTTTTTTTTTTTTTTTTTTTTAGGGGTAGGAGTCCGGGAGTAACCTCTCACCAATGGGAATTAT
This sequence comes from Ursus maritimus, assembly GCF_017311325.1. Classification (NCBI taxonomy): domain Eukaryota; kingdom Metazoa; phylum Chordata; class Mammalia; order Carnivora; family Ursidae; genus Ursus; species Ursus maritimus. The sequence continues at coordinate 1,811,555 of NW_024423675.1, forward strand.
TTTGACTCCTTGCAGTTACATGTTTTTCTTTCCCATTGTAGGTTTGTTGTTTTGTTTTGTTTTGTTTTTAAGTTCCAAATTGCTTGAGGTCTTACTCCTTTCCACATTTGCTTTTTAGGTTGGAATTCAAAAGAATTAAGAATGCCCCTCACTGTGACACATCTTAGACCAAAATGCTGACAAAACTGCCCAGAAGCCCCATGTCCGCTTCATGCAGCTCTACCTTGAGCATCTCTGTAGCGTGGTGGTGTAATATTTGTACATTCAACTTCCATCCACAGAGGAATGGTGGAAAACACCTATCAAGGGATCCAACTAGTGGTTTTGTTGGATACCTGTTAACCAAGGGAGAATGAGTCTGTGCTTGGTCCATAAATTTGCCTTATTCTGCTGGCTCATTAAGCAATAAAACCTGACAAGCTATTATACATGTTATATTGGTTAGTAACTCACATGCTGGTAGGTAGAAGGCCAGTTGCTGGTTTGCAGCCATCTAAAGGAGAAATGATTCCCTTTCTCTATAAATGATCCAGCCAAGAGTCTTTTAATGTCCTTGGCAATCTCCTGTCTCCTGTACATGTAGAATAGATGCTGTATTTATCTGCCTTTCTTTTATTTCCTGATGACAGATAGTGACCTTAAGCGATGGAGAGAAATTAAGTATCTGAGGTTAATGGTGGGATGGAGGTTTGCATTGCCTTCATAACATTGCATTACAGGGAACTTGGAGAGGTCCCTGACTTTGGAAATGTGAAAGAGACTAGACAAAATATGTTCTAAAATTTAATAACTGTTGCTTCACAGTTTTAAAAGTAATTGAATTAATTTTAGTATTAAACTGTTCAAAGGATAGTTCTACCTGTAAAATGCTAAATAGAATTTAAGCTAAACCCAGGCAATCAAGTTATAATGCCTTAGATACAAATTAAAATGTGAGCAAGTTACTTATTCTCTCACGGTCTCAGTTTCCTCATCCTTGAACTTTAGGGAGTCTGTGTATTTTTTGGAATTTTATTTGTACGATTTCATGCATAGTTGCTTTTTCCTTGGCACAGTGAGAATTCAGAACTGTAAACAATTGGAGGTGTCTAAGATTGGAAAATTTCCAGAGCCATTATTAAAATTTGACAAAGCCCCTTACCCTCAGTGGACCAGTAAAAACATTCATCACTATTTGCTATCCAATGGCCTTTTTTTTTTAATTTAAAGCATTTTACAAGTAATTTACAAAAGTAAGAATAAGGGTTACTGAAAACAACTAATTTGAAATTTTAATAAGAGTGTAAATATGGAAAACTCCAAACTTTTATTCCATATTTCCTGGTTTTGAAGATGTATATATCCCAAATGGGAAAGATACTTCGAATGCAACTAAATGCTCACTAACCATTAGGCATGAGTCTGGATTGTATCCATCTTTTAAGTACTGATTCCAGATTTCAAGTACATCTCTAATAGATTCTAGTTTATTACTTTGTGCATTGTCAAAACACAATACTTTTGAAAACTGTGAAGCCACATATTTTGTTAATGAGAAGACTACCATGTTATTTGTTCCATAATTGCAAAATGCTTTCATTTTAGGTTTATAAACACCAATCAGAATGATTGGTCCAATTAATTTTATTCATTTCTACATCATCTATTTTCTTTTTAGTCACCTTTGAATACATACCTGCCATCATGATCTTTCCATTTACAAACCTGTTATCAAGTAAATTTTGGTGGATAAACAGCTTTAAAAAAGAAAGAATGTTGTCCACATCTTTTTAGCAAAGCAGTATGGTCCAGCTTCTTTTCACAAAACATTTCAGGATCAAGTCCTTCCTGTTGAAAGACTAACTGGATGAGAATACCATATATCCTTTTCATCCTTAGAAATGTAATATTAATTCATTGATTCTTGAGTTAGAGAAAATTCATCTAGGATATTCATCTAAGTTATCGTCATCTCTCACTCATTTTGCTTATGCAATCAGTTTCACCATCATCAGCATCTAAGGTGCTGCTGTCTATGTTCATCTTCTGATTCATCCAACAATTGTGGAATTTTTTCTCTGTCAATTTTCTTCTCTTTACCTTTAATGGACCAAAAAGAAAAGATAAAAAAAAAAAAGAAAAATTAAAAAATCTCAAACTGTGTCCAATGCAAGCTGAAAATAGACTACCAGAAAGGTGCCTCTAGAGTTCTTTTATATTTTCCTGAAAGATGATGCAATACTTGAGGGAAAGAAATAAGAAAACAAAGGATGATATAATAGCTATGATTTATTTTACAATTGATCATCCTTGTAGGCAGTTCCAAACTTTCTTCCATTTCATTATCTTAGTCTTTTTCTAAAAACACATAGCTGGGAATAATCAATAAGAAATAATAAAATCCATCATTGTAGATGATGAAATAACAAAATGTTTAAAAATATAGGAAAAATTACTAAAATATTATGTTAGATTTACTTATACTCCTCCATACCTTTTTTGCCATTTATATACTCATACCTTTTATAAATCTAAGGGTATACCTATACCTAGACCCTTAGATTTATAGTTATCCTATACCCATATCCTTCCTTAAATTTGTAAAAGGGACCAACAATAGATCTACATAATAATTGCAAAATAAAATGAGTTTCATTTCTTAAAATAAGTTTTATCCTATATAAATATAACTGTATTTTCTCTTTTTCTTTGGAACACCTCTAAGAAAGAATAAAAGTTATGAAATATCAACCTTATATGTCAACTCTTACAAAAGAAATTCAAAAATTAAAATTGGACTCTGATAGTATATACCAACAGTTAAAGTGTACTGTCCAGAATTGAAAAGAACATTCCAGGATCTGGCCAGAACAAAAAAGAGTAGGATCGTTATCTGCATCATTGTGGATGACAGTGGTTTTATCAGTAAAGTCTAAAACCAAGCAGATTTCTGGGATGGCCTCAGCACAGTCTTGACTGCTATTGAACTTACTATTGAAATCTTCACTCATTTTCACCTGTTCTATCAAATTAAGACAGCTTATCATATTTTGGGGACAGTTACTTTTCAGCTCTATGTGCAAGACTTACTTCTCTAAGGTTTCATTTTGTTAGTCTTATGTAATATTCCATCATGGCATTTTTAGAGCCAGATTTATCTTCAAACATATTTGCTATCCTTTCTAGTTTTTCAGAATCTCTGGATTCAGTCAGCATGATACCAATATTTTCCAGGTCATTAATGAAAATATTAAACAGGACAGAGTCCTGTGACATAATTTCTTACACATTGATACCAACCAATTAGTTAGCATCAGTGGATATTACTGTTTAATGAGTTACACATAAAAGTTTACTGACAATCAGACCATATTTTTCCTTTCTACTCAGGTAAATTTTGACAAATAACACACTGAAGTCCAGATACATGTAATTTCTCTGACCCATCATTATAGGATTCCCATAAAAAATGGAAGTCGTTGAATGACCTAATGGGCACTCAAAGCCAAAAAGGACTTTAGAGATCATCTTATTAACTCCAATCTTTTTCTGAAATTAGGAGAACTTAAGTAACTTTCTCAAAGTAGCATAGGTAGTGAATAGTAGGGCTGATTGATTAATTGATTAATAATATTTTAATGGTTTCTGGAAAGAGGTCATATTTAAAAGTTTAAAAGTATTAACTCATTCTCCTACCTGTGTTTTTTATGTTCAAGATTTGGCTTTTAATTTATATCTCATAATGTGCCAGCACAAAGTATCCAAGCATTTCAAGCAAAAACATCAATTCAAAATTGATCATGATAGTCCAAATAATTTAACAAAGTCAATATTGATTTACTTAACATATATACATCAAGAGCATACTCTGTATTCAGGGAACTGTATTTGGTGCTTGTAAGTGTGGAATAGCAATGTTTATGAAGGTATTCTCTTACAGTAATCAGAACACGAAAAAAATGTGATGTGCACTGAGTGTGAATGAAGTTATGATATCTTAAGCATGTTTATAGCACTAAATAAGTTACAGAAGGTTTTCACATATATTATTTAATTTTTAAAAATACTCTCATTTAATTCTTAATCAAATAAGATAGGTTCTCCCTTCCAAATTTTTGCAGAAGAGCTAACTAGGTCTGACAGTTTACGTAATTTGCTCAAACTCAGCTGATTAGTTGTAGAAGCAGCAATTTGGACTCCAGTTCCATTGTACTTTCCCATGTAATATTGTTAAGTTAGGATACAATGCTTAAAAAAATTCTAACACCTCATGTAATATTTTTTATATTGAGATATGAGTCCTCATCTGCTACGAAGAATTGGTTATATCCTATAGCTGGTGGAAACAATGCCAAACTTCAGAACAATTAGAAACAGAGAAACATGATTTAAAATCAACAATATTTAACTACTCAAATATATGTATATTCCTAAATCATCCTGCTAAATAAATTCTCGGGAATAATTTATCATCTTAACCTAAGAATGCATAGAACCATTCTACAACATAATTTTAATGAACATTTGGTATAAAGACTTATTTTTGGATGTAAATGATGCACTCAAATTTTTTTGAAAAATAGAGAATAGAAAAAAATTGAGCCCCGCAATTGGCAGACTTTTGTTTTGTTTTTCTGACCTATAAAACTTTAACTCACCATGTATTGAGCTGATGAAAAAAATTATTTTTAATTTATGTAAAAGTTTAAATATAGACCTTTGCAAGGTATTTCCTAATTTAATCCATTTCTTTAAAAGTTTAGGCTTCTTTTGATTTAAGCAATAGTAGAAGATGGACTAGGAATGACATTGCTTTTCTGATTTAATAAAACTTAAAAACTATCTGCTTCCCGTATGATAAGTGCTTGTATCCCTCATCCTCAAGTAAGAGTTTTTCCCTTTGAGAAGTTTTCATATGATTAAATAATGTATCTTTGCACTTTATGTTTAGTTTCAAATACGACAGTAGTCAAAGAAGTAGAATTTGGGATGTGCACCGTTACATGTGGTAAGTAGCATAGAGCAGATAAATCAACAATATTGTATTTGGGGGGAAGGAAAGGTAAAAACAGGCAATTTTTATTTGTAATTTGTGTACTTTCATTTATCTCTCAAACTATAATTTACACACAAAACTCAAAAGGTAAGATATTTTCAGTGCATAACCTCTTAAGTCTTATTTTAAGCCAGCTCCATATATATATATATATGTATATGTATATATATTTGGCATAAATTGCCTTCACCAAGTAAAACTTTATCTCACAGATGTTCAGAAGATGAAAGATGTGATGCATCTAACAGATGTCTTCCCACACACTGTGTGGCAAATCAACAAATTTGCCTATTTGTAATAGTCTATTCTAAATTCTACGTTTCTTCAATTCATATGTTATGTCTTGGAGAAAAGAGGTATTAGCTTTGGGGGGAAGATAATATTCAAAAACTATTACTTCCTTGTATCATTCCATGAACAGAAATTGGACACAAAATCCCTTACACGGGGGTGAGATTAAGGCTGCATATACTATAATAGACCAGTGTTTCTCAAACTTAAGTGTTCACCCTAAGCGCCTGCAGGGCTTGTTAAAACGCAGACTGCTGGACCTACCCCAGAGTTACTAACTCACTGGGCCTTTGGAGGAGCCTAAGAATTTGTATTTCTAAACAAGTTCACAAATAAAGCTGATGCTGCTGGTTAGAAGACCATCTTTTGACAACCACTATAGACTAGCATGCTGATAAGACAGTAGATAATTCACAATAAAATTAAGTTTATTCTAAATAGAACTGCCTGGAAAAAAAAAGGCTAGTGAAGGGAGGGAAAGAGAAAAACCAAATGGTAAGAAGACAGAAAATCCATGCAGACCTATAGCAGAATGATTTTTTTAAAAAATTACACTTGAATTATTTATAATTGAGTTAACGTATTTTTATTGTGGCAAAACAAACCTAACATAAAATTTACTACTTTAACCATTTTTAAATGTACAACTAGGTGACATTAAACATGTTCACATTGTTGTGCAGCCATTACCACCATCAATCTCCAGAACTTTTTCGTTAGCCTGAAGTGAAAACTCCGTACCCATTAAACACAACTCTCTGCTCTCCCCTCCCCACAGCCCCTGACAATCACTGTTCTACTTTCTGTCCCTTAAGATAATTTTAAGCCCATGTTTTACTTTAACTTCTTAGTGCGTCAGAGTCACAAATCAGAGGAATACATATAATAAACTTGTGAATATTCATTTGTAATTTACATCTTTCTTTTGCTGCCTTGAGAAATTTCACAGGTAGAGAATTATTTTTATGGCAATTCTAGTAATTTTTGTTGTATTATTCTATTATTTAAAGATGTGTTTCAGAAATTACATATTTATTCATTCATCACATGATTTTTTGAATTTTGCCTACTATGTGCCAGGCACTGTTATAAGTGCTAGAACAAAGCAGAAGAAACTCCTTGCCTTCAAGGGGTGTATATAGGGGCAAAGAAAAAAATAATATTAAAACTGGTCTCATAGAACAAGTTTGGAAGTTTTTCTATTTTTTGAAACAGCTTCAGTAGAATAGGTATTATTTATTCTTTAAACGTTTGGTAGAATTCCCTTGGGAAGCCATCTGGCCCTGGACTCTTATTTTTTGGGAGGTTTTTGATTACTACTTCAGTTTGCTTGCTGGTTATGGTCTGTTCAGATTGTCTGTTTCTTCCTGTTTCAGTCTTGGTAGTTTACAAGTTTCCAGGAATGCGTCCATTTCTTCGAGATTGCTTACTTTGTTGCATATAGTTGCTGGTAATAATTTCTAATAATTGTTTCTATTTCCTTGGTGTTAGTCATGATCTCTCCCCTTTCATTCATGATTTTATTAATTTGGGTCCTTCCCCTTTTCTTTTGGAAAAGTCTGGACAGAGGTTTATTGATCTTATTAATTCTTTCAAAGAACCAGATTCTAGTTTTGTTGATCTGTTCTACTGTTTTTCTGATTTCTATTTCTTTGATTTCTGCTCTAATCTTTATTATTTCTCTTCTCCTGCTTGGTTTAGGCCTTATTTGATGTTCTTTCTCCAGGTCCTTTAGATGTAAGTTTAGCTTGTGCATTTGGGATTTTTCTAATTTTTTGAGAGAGGCTTGGCTGGCTATGTATTTCCCTCTTAGGACCACCTTTGCAGTATCCCATAGGTTTTGGACTGACGTGTTTTCATTCACATTAGTTTCAATGAATTGTTTAAGTTGTTCTTTAATTTCCTGGTTGACCCAATCATTCTTTAGCAGTATGCTTTTTAACTCCCAAGTGTTTGCGTTCCTTCCAAAAAGGATTATTCACCATGAGCAGGTAGGATTTATTCCTGGCATGCAAGGGTGGTTCAACATTTGGAAATCAATCAACGTGATAGAGCACATTAAGAAAGGAAAGACAAGAACCATATGATCCTCTCAATTGATGCAGAAAAACCATTTAACAAAGTACAGCATCCTTTCCTGATTAAAACTCTTCAAAGTATAGGGATAGAGGGAACATACTTCAATACCATAAAAGCCATTTATGAAAAGCCCACAGTGAATATCATTCTCAATGGGGACAACTGAGAGCTTTTCCCTTAAGGTCAGGAACACAATAGGGATGCCCGCTCTTACCATTATTGTTCAGCATAGTACTAGAAGTCTTAGCCTCAGCAATCAGACAACAAAAAGAAATAAAAGGCATTCAAACTGGCAAAGAAGAAGTCTAACTCTCTCTTTGCAGATGACATGATACTTTATGTGGAAAACCCAAAAGACTCCACTCCCAAGTTACTAGAGCTCATACAGCAATTCAACAATGTGGCAAGATACAAAATCAATGCACAGAAATCAGTTGCATTTTATACACTAACAATGTAACTGAAGAAAGAGAAATAAACGAATTGATTCCATTTACAATAGCACCAAAAACCATAAGATACCTAGGAATAAACCTAACCTAAGAGGTAAGGGATCTATATTCTAGAAACTACAGAACACTTATGAAAGAAATGGAGGATGACACAAAGAGATGGAAAAACATTCCATGCTCATGGATTGGAAGAATAAACATTGTTAAAATGTCTGTGCTGCCCAGAGCAATCTACTTTTAATGCAATCCCTATCAAAATACCATTGACATTTTTTACAGAGCTGGAACAAATCTAAAATTTGTACAAAACTAGAAAAGACCCTGAATTACCAGGTTATTGTTAAAAAAGAAAACCAAAGCTGAGGGCATCACAATTCTGGACTTCACACTCTATTACAAAGCTATAATCATCAAGACAGCATGGTATTGGCACAAAAACAGTCACATAGATTGATGGAACAGAATAGAGAGCCCAGAAATGGACCCTCAACTCTATGGTCAACTAATCTTCAACAAAGCAGGAAAGAATGTCCAATGGAAAAAAAGAGTCTCTTCAATAAATGGTACTGGGAAAACTGGATAGCCACATGCAGAAGAATGTAACTGGACCATTCTCTTACACCATACACAAAGATAAAACTCAAAATGGATGAAAGACCTGAATGTGAGACAGGAATCCATCAAAATCCTAGAGGAGAGCATAGGCAGTAACCTCTTCAACATTGGCCACAGCAACTTCTTTGAAGACATGTCTCTAAAGACAAGGAAAACAAAGCAAAAATGAGCTTTTGGGACTTCACCAAGATAAAACCTTTTGCATAGCAAAGGAAACAGTCAATAAAACTAAGAGGCAACCCAGGAATGGGGAAGATATTTGCAAATGACATTTCAGATAAAGGACTGGTATCCAAGATCTATAAAGAACTTATCAAACGCAACACCCCAAAAACAAATAATCTAGTCAAGAAATGGGCAGAAGACATGAACAGACACTTCTCCAAAGAAGACATACAAATGGCTAATAGACACATGAAAAAATGTTCAACATCATTAGCCATCAGGGAAATACAAATAAAAACCACAATGAGATACCACCTTACATCAGTAAGAATGGCACAAATTAACAAGACAGGAAACAACAAATGTGGGCAAGGATGTGGAGAAAGGAGAACCCTTTTACACTGTTGGTGGGAATGCAAGCTGATGCAGCCACTCTGGAAAATGAGATGGAGATTCCTCAAGAAGTATAGAGCTATCCTATGACTTAGCAATTGCACTAGTGGGTATTTACACCAAAGATACAGATTAGTGAAAAGAAAGGGCACATGCACCCTGATGTTCATAGCAGCAAGGTCCACAATAGCTAAACTGTGGAAGGAGCTCAGATGTCTTTCAACAGATGAATGGATAAAGAAGATGTGGTTTGTATATACAATGGAATATTACTCAGCCATCGGGAAGGATGAATACCTACCATTTGCATTGACATGGAGAAAACTGGAAGGGATTGTGCTAAGTGAAATAAGTCAAGCAGAGAAAGACAATTATCATATGGTTTCACTCATATGTGGAACATAAGGAATAGCACAGAGGACCACAGGGGAAGGGAGGGAAAACTGAATGGGAAGAAATCAGAGAGGGAGACAAACCATGAGAGACACTTGACTCTGAGAAACAAACTGAGGGTTACAGAAGGGAGGTGGGTGGGGGGATGGAGTAAGCAGGTGATAGGTATTAGGGAGGGCATGTGTTGTGATGAGCACTGGGTGTTATACGCAACTGATAAATCATTGAACACTACCTCAAAAACTAATGATGTACTTGCTGTATGTTGGCTAACTGAACATAATAAAAACAAAAACATAATATTAAAACATGTAATATGTCAGGTGGTGATAAATTCTAAGGAGAAAGATACCTTAAAAGGCAACATTTTACATCTAAAATATTTTAAAATACTTACAAATATTTTCAGTTTATAACAACGATTTAGAGGAACAAAAGCACTTTGGTGAAAATTGTATTGAACTCTCAAAACGATATTTTAGCAGTCAAAAAGTTTTCATTTTCTGGAATACCCAGGCAGATTTTTAGTGTTACTTCGACTTACAGAAAATCTCACACCTATACACATCATCACAATGAACTGTATTTGGCCAAATAAATTCATAAATAAAGTTGCTTGGAAAATATTTATGCATTTCAGAAGAAGGCTGTGCATCTAGAGAGGTACCTTTTATAAATCCAACAGAGCTCTACTGCAGCCATTCTTAGGCATCTCTTTTAATCAAAAGAGATCTTTCTTCAAAAAGTACACTTACGATGAACACTGAGTAATATATAGAATTGCTGAATCAATATATCACACACCTGAAGCTAGTATAACACTGTATGTTAACTATGCTGGAATTAAAATTGAGAAATTAAAATGAAAAGAGATATTTCCTCTTCCAACCTTTCATCTCCTTATCGCATGTAGAGTCCTCTCCCTTGCTACTCAAAGTTTGGTCCACAGACCAGCTGCATCAGCATCGCCTGGGAGCTTGTTAGAAATGCAGAATCTCAGAACCTACTCCAGACCTACTGAATCAGAATTTACCTCTTAATAAGATTTCCAGGTGATTGTATGCACTCTAAAGTTTGAGAAGCACTGTTTTAAGTCATCTCTAGACTTCAACTCTCCCTTGCTGTTGAGAATGGCTTTATGATTAACATCTTCAGGGACTGAAAGAGGGAATCTGGTAGACAAGGAAATCAAGAGGGACTGTTCCTTAGCCTGTGGCTACACAGTCTTATCACAGGTCACTTACCATAGGACATGTTTCACATGATGGAACATTTTATCATGTTCCTCAATTCTGGTGATGAAAAGCAAACCTAATGGAGGTCTGAGATCTGTTAGTAAAGACTTGATTTCTTTTTGTAAAAAAGTGCGGTAAATCTCAAGAGAGTGTCTTGTTAGAAATTGAGATTTGGTCATTAATAGTTTGTCCTCCTATATTTAATACAGAGAATTTACTAATCTAAATATTAAAAAGCATCATTTATGTTTTAAAATGTGATTTTTGGAATGTCCTCCAGAGCTCCAAAACCACTTCTAAAACTTCCATGGCCAGACAAATTTGGGAGACCCTGTGTCCTACTATATTTCATCAAATCTAAGACTTTTGTCAGCTATGAGAAGCATATGTTATGCACCTCTATAAAGGAAAAATGCTGCCAATTTGGCACATGCTGTCAATTTTAAGATAAATTCTGATTTCAAAGATGTTAAAATGTAAAAATTTTACATCTTAGATCTATGAAACTTTACACACAATAGCTCATTAATTTACTATCATGTTAAAAAAAAAGTTCCAACAAAATTCTGTAATAAAGAGGAGACTTTTAATTTTATTTAATGTATAATTTTCAGATGTGTATAATTTTGGAATCCTTTTTTCTTATGTTAACAACTAGAGGAACTAGTGTTTATGTAACTCACTTTGGGAAATGCTATTTTATGAAATAATTCAAAATGAGGGGCATAAAAATATTCTAACCGTTATCACTCTGAATTTAGGAATTTAACTTCTGAAATTAGGAGAAAAGCCTCAAAAAAGACCTAGATGGAAAAGTAAAGAAAGTGGAATGAATTTTTCTTAACGTTTGCTGATTTCTTTTACCAAAGGTGTTGGTATTAGAGAAGTTATACTAACAAATGGATGCCCTGGAGGTGAATCCAAGTGTATTGTACGCGTGGAAGAATGTCGTGGACCAGTAGATTGTGGCTGTGAGTTGAACTCTGTATTGGAGGGAGATGGAGGGGAAGAGTTTACTCTGGGGAAATAGGCTTAACCTCAAGTTGCCATGGGTGGAAGGAATTGATCAATTGATATACTGAAAGGAAATTATAATAAAACTTAAAATTCCACTTCTCTAGACAGTTATAGCTCCGAGTACCTTTCTGCCTTTGCTTTACATTTGTCTAAAATTTAACATATATTCTCCATAATACACTGGAAACTTATTACACTCAGGGTCTGTGGTCAAGGCTGTCCTATAGTGAAACACTTTTGACACTTTGGTAATGACAATTTATCAGTAAATTGGCAAACTTTAAATTGGAAACTTTGAAAACTGTTCTATATCATATTACACTACTTTGAGATTTCATCATCTCTAGTGGGGGTTCTCTAACCAGTAAATTGAAAGTCACTAGCAGATCTCAAAGTTTAATCTAAAACATCACTAAATTGATTGCCCTTGCTATTTATTCTGCTGAAGGAACACACAGCTATGGTATTTCCCAGCTGCTTCTTTGGTGACTTTACATTGCATCCATTACTCCTCTCTGCTCTTCTACTCTCATACCCTCAATAATAATTTTGAGAACTTCCAACATATAATTGATTTTAAAACCGAAACTGGCTCTTAAAAGTAGCCTTTGTATAAAGCTATTTATAATGCCTAATGGTATCAATGTATTTAATTTTTCATATTTTTAGGGGGTAGACCAGTTTCAGAAAGTCTTGAAAGTGTTAGACTGGCATGTATTCATACATCTCCTGTAAATCGTTTCAAATATATTTGGAAACTTCTAAGGCCAGACCAAGTAAGTAATAAACATATGTAATGTGGTGCTTTCTATGAGTGATAAAATTTGTTTCCCAGGGCTTGGCGGCTATCAGAAAACTCTCTTTAGAAGCAGTTTGCATAAATGTGAAGTTAAAAATCTTACAACTTTGTCATTATTGAGATTTTAATTGAATTGAATTTTAATGCAATAATAATTACATTATTAAGTGGAGCTAAAACTTTACATATGTCTTGGGGTCAGCTATTATCAGAACTTAAAAACATCCCTTTTATATAAAGTAATCTATTTTGGAAGCAAAGCTTTCATTTGTATGTATGGGAATTGTATGATGGTAATAGTAGCTAACATTAATGGAGGACTTATTAAATATCAGACATACATCAAGCGCTACAGTTTCTTTCTCCCACATAACAATCTATAAGGTAATCCTTATCATTATACCCACTTTACAGATAAGCAACTGAGAAGCATAGAGTACCTTGTCCTGGGTCACACAGGCAAAAGTGGTAGGGTTAGAACTTGATGTCTGGATTGTCTGACTCTAAAATCCATGTGCATAATTTATTATTGTCCTAGACTGAGAGACAATGACTATTATTTTGTTATGGGAAATAAATTGTTTCCTGATCTTAAATTTACATGAAGAATGTTGGTACTTTTTGTTTTCCTTTTAAATAGCAACCCATTATCCTTGCAAATGATTCAGCAGTCCTGGAAGTACGCAGGGAAGTTCATCCCTTGGTTTTTGAGTGTATCACCTTGGATAATAATGAAATAATAGCATCTGTTAAATTCACAGTCTATACAACAAGTGGTAAGTGCCCAGTAATGTTTCGGTTTGCTTATATCAAACTTTAAAAAGCATCAAAATCATCTGGAGGGCTCATTGAAACAGATTGAAAGCCCCACTCCCAGAGTTTCTAATTCAGTAGATCTAGGGTGGGGCCGACATAATAGTTTGCATTTCTTTTTTTTTCCCTATTTAAACTTTATTTCTTGTCTTTTTTTATACATAAAGATTTATTTTTTTTATTATGGTATGTTAGTCATCATACAGTACAATATTAGTTTTCGATGTAGTGTTCCATGATTCATTGTTTGCCTATAACACCCAGTGCACCATGCAATATATGCCCTCCTTAATACCCATCACCACGCCAACCCTAAGATTGTTTCCCAGAGTCCATAGTCTCTTGTGGTTAATAGTTTGCATTTCTAACAAGTTCCCAGGTGTTGCTGGTTCGGAGACAACCTTTAGAAAACCACTGGTTTGTATCATTTAGACTTCCTACAAGGTAGTGCTAATTTCTTTTTCACAAAATAGAGTCAGATGTGTTTCACTTTGGGAAACGGTGCATTCCTGAAGCATCGCCAAAGAACAGTCCTCTAACTCGAATTACATGCTCTTACTTCTATCACAAAAGTGAAAATGGATACCGGAATCCTCATGTGTGCTTATAAATTTTTTGATACGATAAAATAATAAAATTAAGAAACAGTATGTCAAAGCATGTTTCTTCAAAAATTATTCATTTGAAGAAAATATTTTTTGATGAAATAATACTGCAGTCCTTAATATATGTCACAAAAGACAAATCTTGTCCTGAATGTAATTTTACATGTTAGAAACTGTGCTCTGGGAAACAAACCGAGGGCTTCAGAGGGGAGGGGGGTGGGGGATTGGGATAGGCCGGTGATGGATATTAAGGAGGGCATGTATTGCATGGTACACTGGGTGTTATACGCAAATAATGAATTATGGAACATTGCATCAAAAACTAGGGATATACTGTATGGTGACTAATATAACAAAATAAAAATTATAAAAAAAAAGAAACTGTGCTTCCCTTGCAAAATAGATCCATGTGCATGTCCTTTCAGTTTAGACTATGATGTCTAATATATCCAATTATTTTTTTGTTCATTTTGCTCTTAACCATTTTATTATGGTTGTCATTATTGTTGAGGATATGAGGGGGTTTGGTCACAAGTTCTTTTGAGAAACCAATCAAGGCTCTGGAGGCTTTTCCCAGAAAAATACCCGCATAAACAAATATGCCAAAAGCTACCTGATATTTTAAGAGAATTCATGGATTCTTTCTCTCAATCCCAAGTAAAGTAAAGAACTTATGCTATAGTTTAGAGATACCATACAGCATAACACTGTTTATTAAAATGGAAATAAGCTAAAGTGTTTCAGGGATGACTTTTAAAAATAAACTATAAGTTTCTTTAATGTCTTTACTGTCTTTAAAAAAAAACATTTATGGTGAAAGCTAATAATCTGACTCTAATGCTGAGATATCAAGTGTTATTAAAAGGATAATTTCAATAAACTGCTAAAAAAGGCAAGAAAGGAACAAACCTCATGAAACTAAAAAATAGCTCATTGAGTACTAGTTCAGGGTATTAAAAGTTTTGGGGGACCATTCTCAGGTTTCGTCCCCACAGCCTAGTCCTTGTTAGGACCATAGCTCTTCCTGTGATTAGAAATCTTTTTTAAAATTTTTATTTTATTTTATTTAAATTCAGTTAATTAATATATAGTGTATTATTAGTCTCAGAGGTAGTGTTGAGTGATGCATCAGTTGTATATAACACCCGGTGCTCATTACATCACATGGCTCCTTAATGCCCATCACCCAGTTACTCCCTTCCTGCCACCCCCGCCCCTCCAGCAACCCTTAGTTTGTTTCAGAAGTCAATATGCACTTGATAGTGTGTAAGCTAAGGGCTAGAACACAGATCCTGAAATGTTAGCCCTTAAGTGAGACAAAGTTGATGTCTCTCTTGTAGCAGTCCAAGGCTGGCGGGTTAGCTCTGCCTTCTCAGTACATGATCTGGTTAAATGACAAAATGTTTTTAGAACACTTTGGTATCAATTAGTTTCTTTTAAAAATAACAATTGGGAATACTACTGTGACAAACCCTTTTGGCTGTTTGGATATCAAACAAATATTTTGTCTATAAATGTCAACACAATATGGCACCAGCTTGAACAATACACAAGTGAAATATCTTTAGGGTAAATATGGTTTAGTTAATGAAAATTTCCCATCCATCCCCTATACATCAGATTTTTCACTTCCACAATAGTTGTCTTTATAGTTAGGCATTGTTATGGATTGAATTGTGTCTCCCTTCTCAAGTTCTAACTCCCAGAACCTCAGAATGTGACTGTGTTTGGAAACAGGATCACTGCAGATGTAATTTGTTCAGTTAAGATAAGGTCATACATACTAGAATAGAGTGGGCCTTTAATTCACTATGACTGGTGTCCTTATAAGAGGGAAATTTGGACACAAATACAGAATGAGAGAGAAGAGAAAGTCATGTGAAGACACAAAGACACACAGGGAGCAGATAGCCATGTGAAAACAGAGGCAGAGATTGGAGTTACATTGCCATAAGCCAGGGAACATCTGGGGCCACCAGAAATAGGAAGAAGAAAGGAAGGACCGCCCCCAGAGGCTTTGGAGCGAGCATGGCCTTACCAATACCTTGCATTCAGACTTTCAGCCTCTAGAACCATGAGACAATAAATTTGTTGTTTTTAAGTTATCCAGTTTGTGGTACTCTGTTATCATGGCCCTAGAAAACGAATGCAAACATAAGCTTAGTTTTTCTAAGAAGTGAGAACATCAAAATTTAGTGTATTTTTCATTAAGAAATTTCAATAGGAAATGCAGCCTATTTTTTTAGATATAAAAGTAATCTAGATATAAAAATAATCCTTGCAAGAAGACTACCCTTGAAATAAAGTAAAATCTTTATACCTCTCACTCTTTATCCTCTCTTGGCTAGTATTGCAGGGTAGTGCATAAATGGAAAGGAATTTGGCATTTCTTCTTCTCAGGTTTTAATCCTAAAAGGTGTCTTTCATTTGAGCTTTAAAAATCTCACTGCTTCTGTAAATCTAAAATTATCAAAAACAAAAAGATTTTTAAAAATCCAACAGTGTTGGAATATAATTAAGATGTGATTTCTCCGTCACACTTGGAACTATTTAGAGTTTACGTCACTGGAATTACTAAGGAAAATGAAAAATTGTACTCCATGGTGTTTAAAGAGTAGGACGAAAATCCAGACAGATAAGCAGTTGAGATTGCCCATACAGGAAAGTACTTCTGATAGAGTGGTACTTACAAAAATTAAAATACTACAATATACAAAATATAGTTGCACAAATCATTAAACGGCCCTGAACATTGGTTTACTTATCTGTGTAATTCAGTAGTTGCACGTGGTGATCTCTCTGTCCTTTTCCACACAAATTCTTTATGATCTTATGATTTGGGGGACTGGGAAGAACCACAAAAAGCTATATAATTGGTAAAGTAAGTAATATTTGATGTAAATTGGCTTTTCACCAATTTACAATGTAGCAATGTTATAATACATACAGTAGACTGGCTTTGTCTCTTTGATCGTCTTGTTTGCAGGAAGAGCAGAAAGGTATGAGAGAGAATGTCTAATTTAAAAGTGTGGTGCGGATATTTGCATAAAAAATAAACTTCAAACCGTACCTCACAACATATGTAAAAATGAGAGAGATGTCATAATCCTAAATGTAAAAACTAAAAAGAGCTTTAAAATGGAAACATAGGAGAAAATCTGAATGATTACTGGAGTAGGCAAGGGTATCTTAGTTATGACTCAGAAAACAATCACCATAAAAGGGAACATTGATAAATCAGCCTTCATCAAAATTAAAAACTTTAGCTCATTAAAATAAATCATTAGAAAAATGAATAGGCAAGCCAAAACCTGAGAGAAAATAATTCACAAAACATGTATAACCAGTAAAATCAGTTTGGGCAAAGATCTTTTTTTTTTTTAATCTGTGTAGCTGTATCTAGTATGAATGCATAATTTGTTGACATTTTTTAAATATTAAATACAATTTTTGGATATCACCACACCTGACTTCCCATTCTTTTTTTAAAATTTTTATTATGTTATGTTAGTCATCATACAGTACATCATTTATTTTTGATGTAGTGTTCCATGATTCATTGTTTGCATATAACACCCAGGGCTTCATGCAATTTGTGCCCTCCTTAATACCCATCACTGGCCTATCCCAATCCCCCCTTCCCCTCCCCTCTGAAGCCCTCAGTTTGTTTCCCAGAGTCCATAGTCTCTCGTGGTTCATTCCCCCTTCTTCCCCCCCCCCTTCATTCTTCCCTTCCTTCTACTGATCTCCCTGCTATTTCTTATGTTCCATAAATGAGAGAAATCATATGATAATTGTCTTTCTCTGCTTGACTTATTTCACTTAGCATAATCTCCTCCAGTCCCATCCATGTTGCTGCAAATGTTGGGTAATCATTCTTTCTGATGGCTATTATTCCATTGTATAATATGGACCACATCTTCTTTATCCATTCGTCTGTTGAAGGGCATCTGGGCTCCTTCCACAGTTTAGCTATTGTGGACAATGCTGCTATGAACATTGGAGTGCATATGGCCCTTCTCTTCACTACGTCTGTATCTTTGGGGTAAATACCTAGTAATGCAATTGCTGGGTCATAGGGTAGCTCTGTTTTTAACTTTTTGAGGGACATCCACACTGTTTTCCAGAGTGGCTGTACCAACTTGCATTCCCACCGACAGTGTAAGAGGGTTCAGTTGGGGCAAAGATCTTAACAGTTTCTTGGAAAATTAAGTGTACCTCTACCTTATGACCTAGCAGTTCCACTCTTAGGTATTTATCCAAGAGAAGTGAAAATGTATGTTTGCAGATGACCTGCATAAAAATATTCATAACAGTTTATTTATAATAGCTTAAAGCTGCAGCAGCCTAGATGTCCCATCAGTAGAAGAATGAATAAACAAATTGGAATACTAGTCATTAACAAAAAGGAAAAACTATTGTTACATGCAACAGTATGGGTGAATTTTTTAAAACAGGCTGAGTAAAAAAGCCTCACATGAAGGAATACATAGTGTATGTTTCCATTCCTATAAAGTTCTAAAGTAGGCAGAACTAATCTGTGGTGGAAAAGAAAATCAGTAGAGTAGCTGCCTCTGGAGGATGGGTCAGGAATTAGCTGTGAGGGGCTCAAGGGAGTTGATGGGTTATAGCAATATTCTGTGTCTTCATAGGGTTTGAATTATATATGTGTGTTTGCATTTGTCAAAACTAAATAAATGTACATTTAATATCTTTGTGCAATTCATTGTAAATTTTACCTCAAAATAAAAAATATAAACAAGTATTGAACTTGTTTGATATGCCTGTTGAAGATTTTTATGGGAAGTGTGCAAACATTAGCAATTTATGTTGAAATGCATTGAAAAAATAAGATGGATCAATGAATTTGTAGAAGGATGGAGAAATGGATAGTAAAATGTTGATGGTAGTATCTAGCTGGTGGGAATACAGGATGTTCATTGTTAAATTCTTCTGACTTTTCTGCATGTTTGAAAAGGACATTTCAAAGGTCACAAGCAAGTTTACTAATAACTTTCTTTCCACTAATTCTTTGTGTTTTTTTAGAGTTGTTTTTTAGATATAGTTTCATGTAGATATATCTCTTTTTTTTCCAGTAGTAATAATCATCAGGTGTGTGTTTTTTCTCTAGAATTGCAAATGAAAAGATCAAGCCGACCAGACACTGATGCAGTCTTAGTTTTTGTGCTGACCATAGGAGTTATTATCTGTATATTCGTGATCTTTATACTGATCTTCATAATTATAAACTGGTAGGTGAAGGGCTGAGCTGAGTCATCACCCTTGCTTGATGTCCTCCTTCTCGTCCCCCCTTCTTGTTTGATGAACCCAAAGCCCTGCCCGTGATGCCTCCCATATGCGTCTTGAAACAGTCTAATACCTTGTATACCTCCTGCAACTATTCTACTTCAGGTTACCTGAGCTCACAACTTGCTTCCCGTCACAAGAGAGATTTAAAGCAATTTTTATAATTTTACATAGTAATTGCTTTAAAAAGAGTGTTTTGAATGAATATGTGTATTGTTCAGTTGTAGTTCTCACAACTCTAAAACTTGGTTAGTGTAACCTACTCTAATTCGTTTTTTAAAAGAATATTTCTAATACTTACATGAGTTTACACCCCTGGAACAGTCTGCAGACTCATCTACTATCATAAATGTAGCAGATACACCACAAACTAAAAATAGATTGTGACTAAGGAGGCACTTCTAATTATAGAAAATTAGTTTTGGTTTTCAGTTCTTGACGGGTTTTTGTTTTGTTTTTGCTTCTTCAGGGGGGCAGTCAAGTCTTTCTGGGGAGAAAAAGCCTCAACAACTGAGATACAGTCTGAGCTCAGTTCAACGAGATACAAAGATTCAACTTCTCTTGATCAATCACCAACAGAAATACCTGGAAATGAAGATGATGCTTTAAGTGAATGGAATGAATGACATATGGATGATATATAAGAAACCAAAGGAGAGGAGAGCATATCAGATTCATTACTATAAAAATAAAATATACGGTGAAATACTTTAATAAGATTGCAAGTGATTTCCCACAGTCTGAAGGTAATGTAATATGAGAAGGGGCTGTTTTAATCAGTGTATCTTTGTGATGGTATTATCGAAAATTATCTTAATTTGTTTCAACATTTGCCATTTCAGATAATTACTTGGTAACATTTATGAGAGGTACACACACACACACACACACACACACTATTCTAAACACATTTTTGATCAGTTCAGTCACTTCTAAGGTGATTTGCCTGTTTTGTCCCAAATAAGAAAAATGTAAAATAGAAGATGCCTTGCATATTAGACCTTCTCTATTCTGGGAGGACTGGGTTGAACAACTAAAACAAATCATACTTTAAGAATTCCTGCAGGGCATGTGACATACAAGGATTCACTTGTAAGACATGAAATAATAATAATAATAATAACAGCAACAACAACCACCAACACTTAGTAACTACTCCATGCCAAGAATCACACAAAGCATTTTACATTATTTTAGGTAATGTAACTATGATTGTATAAAAGAAATCTGTAAGGAGGAACTGGGGTGGAACTTGGAGATGGCTGAGTAAATGATATAAATTTAACATGCCCTGTATTTCTCACAGAAAAAAGTAAATTAAGGACTTTTGAATGTCCACTGTTAAGAACCTTCATTGTGTTTGGTATACAGATAATGACATCTCAAAGCCATTATTTCTTATTTCTGAACGTCATCACTGTCATTTTGTGCTGTGTCATTATGTGATACAGTTATGGCCAACTATCATGCCAGATACCAAGGCACTAGACAGTTTGATTTGGTGGACTTATCAGAAATTAATTTTCAGAGCTTATGATAGTAGCACAAAATAAACTTAATTTTTTATAGATGAATTCAATGACAACTTTATTGCTCTTATTACAAGATTTACCTGATGACAGCATTAACTCTGCCTATCTGTGAAGAAGACACTGTAAATGGGCATTATTGTATACATCCCTCTAGTAGCCTAGAAATAGGCTGTTTTGTGGAATTATCCAAGCTTTCTATTTTATATTTGTATTTGAGAGAAGTAATGGAGAATTGGCTGGAAAATGATTGTTACCTGTTGTGGGAATTCCACGAGAGACTTCAAAGGGAAAAGAAATTGTTTTAATAAAATCTTCCAAAATAATTGTGTTTTTTTGGTGACACCCCTCTTCCTCCTAGATAAATGTGGGGAAAAAAAAGTCAGCCTTCCTTATTTCTTATTCCAGATTAAGTATGGCATAGGTGTTGAACATTCTTGAATGGTTATTATTATCCTTATTTTTAGAACCATGAATAGCTGTGGTTTCTAATTGTATTTCAATGACCATGAATGTTCAGTCAGGTTAACAGGTTTAGTTGTCAGTGCTGTTCACTGAGTATTTCTGACCGTCTATTCTCCAGCCATATGGTCGGGTAGGGGCCATGTAACTAGTTCTGACCAATGAGTTGTGAGACAAAATTCCAAGTGTCACTTTTAGACTAGAATATTTCACTGTGAAAATATCCAGTGCTTATCTCCTCTCTGCTAGACCAACCAGCAATGCTTACGTGGTGACTTCTCACACCTTGGATCCGAGTGAGGCTCACATGGCACAGGATCTGCAGTCAACCAACAATAGATATGTAACATGAGATAGAAGAAAACCTTGGTATTTTAAGCCACTGAAGGTTAGAGATTGTTTGATACAGCAGCTTTACTAAGACTATCCTTATTGAGACATAAATGTCTTCCGAAAAAAAGTTTTCATGGTCATATGAGTTGAAGACTTCTTTAGCACAGCACTTCCCATCAATATGCTATGCACATTGTGACTCTCCAAGAAAGGGATGAAGGTGTAATATTTTTCAAATTCACTGGCGGTCTGTGGAACAAAAGTGAAAGCATACATGAATGTTAATACTATACCAACTCAGAAATGCAGTTTTGGGGAGCAGAGCTGTCCGATAAGTCTATTTACAAGGAGTTAAGACTCAGTGAACTAGTCTTTCATAATGTGTAACACACTGCATATCAGCAATATATCTTGATCAGAGTAGCACTTTCTCTCTTAGATCTATCTAGGTGTTACTCAGAACTTCCACTCGTAAAGACTTACTTTGATGGCCTTTCCTGAAGTCGTCCTATTCCCAAGAGCAGGGGCTCCTCTCTTAAGTACTATGACCACACTGCACTAGTTATAATAATCAACAAACTTTATATTGAAGTAGATTAAAATATGCTTGAGGTGTCAATGAAATCACTCCAGGTCTCTCGAAGACCTTCTGTCCTCTGCCACTTGGTCATAGTCCCTGTGTTGGGGGTGTTCTAGTTCTGCCATGGTGCCCGAGGTCTCCATTGCACACCACTAAAGATTTATGGAGCCAGTCACTTCCCTCTCCAGGTCGACTAAGCCAGAGGCATCTTCTAGTTCTTATCTACTCCCAAATTCTGGGCATTTGTTACTTTCCTTGGTCATCAAAGTATCCACAGGGAAAGCCTTGAGGTTTGCATTTGGGTCCAGGAGGTAAACGAAGCAAAACAATAATACATCCAAAAGAAGCCTTCCTTTTGTACTGCAAGGCATCTCTGCATACATAGCAGCAGGATTCTTTGAAGTGTTCAGATAGCACCCTACTCACCAAAAGAATCTTCCATTTGTCCTTTCATTCAACTAACCTTCATTGAGCCATTCCTATGAGCCAGGTACTGTACTAGGCATTAGGAGTACAGTTTGTGGAAAAAAAAAAAGATAGGTTCCCTCTTCTTTTGGAGTTTGTCATTTACCCAAGACACAGACATTACAATTAATCACAACTGGGATTAACATATTGAAGAAAAGCTGCAAGCTTCTGTGAAGTTGTATTAGGGGAAATAACATTTAAAGGAGACTTGAAGCCTGAATAGGCATTACCCTGGTTAACAGGGAGGAGGGCCCAGGCAGAGGGAGGAGCAGGTGTAAAGGCTCTGAGTCAGGAAAGAGCATGACACATTCTGAGAGAAGGTTAGCTAAGCTGAAATGCAGAAATGGGTGAAAAATCGGTGGCAGATGAGGCTGGGAATGTATGCAGGAGCAGATGATGTGTGTGTGTGTACATATACATAAAAAATAATATAGCCAAATGACCTGAAAATACATAACGGATTCAGTATTGAAATTGGTACTCCCGATTTTTTTGCAAAGCTATATATGCCCATGCCTTTCTGAACATTTATTATTGGCTTTTTGATAGATGATGACTGTTGATCATTACCTAGATAAGGTGGTCTATATTTTAATCTGGGTTCATTTGAGTCCTACTGAAATGCAAGATCTCCTTAATTAGACCTGATGTTTTCCATAATAATTCCTAATTCACTCTCATATTATTCAGCTAAGATCTAGAAACAGGAGATTAAGAGCTCCCAACAATGACTAGGGCTGTTGGGCATACCTCTGGGCCAGCAGCAAGTGAGAAGGTGGTTGATAGACATAGTAGGCTACAGTTTCCTACAATTTTGGACATGACATATAATGAAGAAGATAATGTAATTCATCTTGTTGAAATACATTCCAACTACCTTCTGTTAACATATGCATAATACTTCAACTCAAAATGATTTTCTTCCCAGAGTAGTTCTAATACAAGCTGTATGTTCTCTGTTTCTGTCTTCTTGATCTCTTGAAAATTGATGTGATTTTTCTATTTTGGTTCCACTTTAACTATATTTTAAATCTACTTCTCCAGTTATTTTTTGTTATATCCTGGAGGACAATCTTTTTGGAATTCATAACCCATCTCTGCTGTGATCCACCATCTGTCTCAAAGAACAGAGAACCCGTTTACATGGTTATTTAGGCTTTGAGGTTACAGCAATTTTATTATCTGTGATCAAGTCATTTGTATGATGGAAAACAGTTTGTCTTTGACAGTTTTCTAATTCTTGTTGAAAATAAAACTTGGATGTTGAATACAGGAGGTGGTTTTTTTTCACCATTTAAATTAAATAACATGCAAAAAAGGGACACATCTTTCTTTGATATTCAATTTTTACATTTTGTAAAAATATCGAGTGCATTTAAATTAATGACAGGTATTCAAGTCTTTTTTCTTGAAAAGAATTTTAGGCTTAAGCAACAATCATTTAAATTATGCTCTTAGAGACATGTATACTAGTTTATTATTTTTTGTACTTATGTATTTATAAATGTAGATCTTTATTTGAAATTAATTCTCTAGGCTCTATAGTGAGTATTTCCATCAAAAATTAAGTTCATTAGTATCTCTGCTAAGTGAAACTTGCATGAGCAAAGGTTCAAAGATGGCAATTAAATTGTTGCATTTATATGATGACAGTGCAATATGTCCTTGAGAAATGTTTCCACAGCTGTAGAGGATTTTATGCTGAGCTATCTGTAAGGCCCACTGAATTTCTTTTTCACTCAGATACATTTTTTTTGCTGTACATTATTTGTTGAGGACAATGGAAACATCACAGCTTCCTTTCTGTACATTAATCTTCTCCTTTTTCTTGACCGATATGGTTTTCTTCCAGGCATTGCTGAGATAAAACTCAAGGTGCTTTTGGACACACTGGTTGGGTTTAAGCCCTCTCATCAAAGAGGCATTGTGAGATTTGTATTATTTACACAGTACCCCAAGGTAACACCAATAAGTGCTTTACAAGGAATAGAAATCATCTGACAGTAATGAAATCATGTTCTTCCAGAACAAACAATATAAGGCCCTAGAGGTAATAGGGACAGGAAAGAGTACAGTACAAGCAATACTCTTTTGTATACTCTGGGGGAAAGCACACAGCATACAGTTATTAGAGCTAGCAAGCTTCATAAAGGAAGTGGATATGCTGGGTTTCTTCACAGCAGGAGTAGAAGCTGTGTCGATGCACACGAGTTGGGAGGTCTGTGGGGGAGGATGACGTAGGGTGCTGGCCTGAAGTTATGAGTGCTGGAGTCTGATGGTTGAAGATGCCAGAGTTGGTGACAGGGCCAGAGGAAGGAGTGGGGGTGGGGTGTGGACTGCGGGCTTATAGGAAGGATGAGGAAGAATTGTAAGCAGGTGGAGTCGTGGAAAGGCTGGAAGGTGAAGAGAAGCCAAAGCGGAGTGGGAGAAACACAGTCTGAACAGCAGGAAAGGAAAATGGACTTGGCAGTAACATTTGGCAGAGATTGGAGTAGGGAACTGATGAGAAAGAGGCCAATGAGAAGGAGTTTGTGTAAATCAAGGCAGGATGTGATGAGTGTCTTGGCAGCAGAGAGAATAAAAAAGAACAGATTTTAGAGAAAAAATTTTTAAGTAAAGCTAGATGTGAGGATATACAGATAAAGAGAATATGAACCCAGGAGCCAAGTTCAGTCTATTTCTGTAGTTACCTTCCCTCTCACCTACTCTCATGTCAATTTATCCCTATTTTATAAAATATCTTCCCCTGACCTTCAATAACACTGTTCTTGTTGTTGTTGTTTTTTCATCTCTCTGTCATTCTTTTTTTTTTTTTATGGCTTTAATCTCTCTTTTGGATGCCTCTAATTATGTATCTCCAGCTTGAACAGATCCCCAGAGCTTTAATTTTGCATTTCTGCTGTTGGATATTTCCTCATGGATTTACTGCTATCATCTTAGAGTCTGTAAAACCAAAGTTTCCTTTATATGTATATTTTTAAAGTACCTCCTCTGTGGTATTACTATCCTCCACTCACTACGCTCAAAATCTCACCTCTACATACCTAAGTCGTCACCAAGGCCAGCAAATATCTCCCCAGAATCTGTTCTTTCTTCCCATCCTGGTTCAGATTCCCCTTCCCTTAGCCTTCCTAGGGCATCTCTGCTAGCTGCCCCTGGCCATTCAGCACCCTTCTATTAAAACATTGGTCCGTTTCCTATGTGAAGAGTTTTACTTTATTACTTAAGTGTTTCTACAGTTTGGCCCAAACCCAACATGAACTTTGTCTTTTACCCCTCCTGTATGTATATCTTTACCTTCAACAAAATTGATCCGTCAACTCCTCCTCGAGCATTCCTTGTGCTGCATCCACATCTTTGCTCTCATTTTTAAATTCAGAACTCTTATTTTCTTACTCCCACCACCCCTCTTTCTTTCACTTTCACCCCTTACTTTCACTTCCCTTTTCATTTAATCCTAGCCACACTTCAAGACCTTTCATCAAGACACTTCCTTTTTACCACTGTACATGTTAAGCTACTATAATAAAGAGACCACAGTATTTAATAACTCAAATAAGATAGAGATTTACTTCCCTATGCAATAGTCTAGGTAGGCAGGCAGCCTGGAATGGCGAGGCCACTCTTGCATATGAGATAAATTAGAGATTTTTCTATCTTATTCTACTCTTCCAAATGGTAAGAGCTTTAGTAAGGGCAAAGGGTACAGGTCCACGTACCAGCCTACAGTAAAAGCAAAAGAGAAAATGGGGGATAAAGTGGATTTTATTGAAAGGTGTGACTTGGAAGTTGCTCAGGCCATTTATCATTCACATCTTACTAAGCAGTACTTAGTCACATGATCACAGCTGCAAGGGAGGCTGGGAGATGTGGCCTGCATCTGGGAGTCTGATCCCAGGTAAATTCAGGGCCTTACTACTAAAAGGAAGATGGGGAAATGCTGGAGGGCGGGAGGTGCAGAGAGTGTTGGGGGCAGCGGAGGAGGTATTAGCATCCTGTGCTACAACCACAAACCTTGTGAGGATCTCTACTACCTCTAATCTTCTGAACTTGTCTGCTTATATTGAACTTATGCTTCTTTCTTATTCTTTTTCATTTTTCTTACCTCTCCACCTAAATTATAAGCTTCTTGAGGACTCTAACAGCATGATATAGTCCTTGTGTCTTACATGTCTAGCATAGTACTTGGTACATAGTGAGTGTGTAAAAATGGTCATTCTCACAAATTATGGTGATGATTATGCCTTTCAGATCTGAAAATGATTAGAATTTATGAGCTGAGAAAGAATAATCTATTCTGAACAATACATTAAAACTTTTTGGTGGGCAGAGTGTCCCAAGCTCTGAGAGGCCTGCAGAGTGAGTGTGTGGCTGCTCTCTAGAGGTGCATACTCTCATAAAATGGGGCTGAAAATTGGAAATGGTGGGACCCAGAATTCTCTATGTTTCTTGATTTCTCTGTGCTCATTAAGAAGGTTTTCCTACATACTTAAAAAGTACAAATATAATGCACTCTTCTGGCTACCATGTCCAATCCAAGGGTTGTCTTGGGTGGTCTATGGAATGCCTGACTTACAAACTAGAGGTAGTTCCTTCTCCCTTCTGTACCCAACCAGTGACCGCACCAAGGGGAAGACTAGGAGTTAAGTGAGGGCAGTGGGGCTTTTAGATTCTCATAATTTCACCAGCTTCAATTCTTTGATATGAAAAATACAAGATTCCCCAGTGCTATGCAAATGTAGCACTCCTTTTCCTTGTACTATACTAGAATGCTGCACCTAATTCCTGCTTTTACAGAAACTCTAGAGCTAATACGCCCAGATAAGCAAGGCATTAGTGCCTTCCCAGATGCAATGGTTGGAAAGATAACAGAAGAAAATGATCTAATTATGTGGCATATACTTTGTACACATATTAAAATTTTTACCTAAAACTGCTTCAACATCATTTGGCTAATCTTCCCGATGCTGTGTGAGATGTTCTTGAGTAGACTTGTGATCTAATTGAATCCCTGTCACATCTGTGTGAGGTAAGCATTAGCCTGCTTTTAAAGATGAGGAAACCTAAAACTTAGCGGAGGTTGAAGAACTTACCCAATATATGTAAGTGTTAAATGGTAGATTTTAGCTCTGGCTTTCTGACCTCAAGTCCAGCTTCCTTCCCACACATCACTAATTTATGAGTATGCTACATTTAAGATGGCGATAAGATAAACAGAAATTCTGAAATAAATAGGATTGATTTTTTAAAAAGGAAAGCAGAATTTAATAGGCAAAGGCATGGAACCCAATGAAATCATGCAATCAACTGTACTCAGGTTAGAAATTGGGTGAGACCTAACAGAAGCCATGTTGTAACATTTTAATGCAAATAGAGTTCAGACTCCCTATTACTTCAGAAGGCTAGTCATGGTTCTAGATACTAAACTGCCATAGGCAAATTTCAGACCAATATATTGACTCTGTCAGCTATCTAGAAAGCTAAAATGAGCAATGGAAGATGGCTGTGAGAGCAGAGTGAGGGCTGAAGGGTTTCAGAAAAAAAAGAAAGAAGGGATTACATATGAATAGTTGGGGCTATCATCCTGTTGGTTAGGGATGAGGTCAGGATGCAAAACCCTATAGAGAAAGGCCAGGGTGTGTATGAGAGAAGTCCTATAAATACAAGGAAATTACCATCTCAGCACTGAAAATAGAATCTAGGTGCATGAGAAAATAACTGACTACAGATGGCCAAAAAGCCATTTACATCGTTCAGTAATAAAGGTGGCTATGTTCAATGAAATTGGCAAAACTTAGCACCAAGATCATTTCATAAAGAACTAGAAGAAATGTAACATACTGAGATAATCACTTAATAATTTAAAGGCTTCTAGCAAAATGGAGGGCTCAGATGAGGCTGGGTGACAAAAGAAATTTCTGAGGTGGCAATTTTAAACAAGGGACCATGACCATGGGTAGTGTTAATTTCACTAAGGAGACCCAACTTGATCCCATCTCCTCTGCTGTGTTGGTAGAAGCCCATAGAACCTTTTATTACATGATTAAGAATGGTTCAAAGTATGCTTTCATGGGACTTCTGGATGACTCAGTTGCTTAAACCTCCTACTCTTGATTTCGATTCAGGTCATGATCTCAGGGTAGTGAGATCGAGCCCCACATGGGGCTCTGAGCTGGATGTGGAGGCTGCTTAAGACTCTCTCCCTCTCCCTCTCCCTCTGCCCCTCCCCTCTGCTCATTCTCACATGTACTCTCTAAAAAAACCAAAAAACAAAATATGCTTTCACTAGGAAAAAAAATAAGAGACTTTATGTTATTAAATTGTTTATTAGTACATTGATACAATTCCATAATATATAAGAAATCTGACATTATTCTGGTCCAAAGTATGCTCCACAGAGATTTGCTCTCCAGAAAGAAGGATATTGGGAGAAATATATCCATCAATATATATATTTTCTTTTTTTAGAAAATCTGATATGATCAACTGCTTTTTGTTTTGTTTTAACAGTGGAATTGATAACATTTATGGTAACATCATCAGCAATATATTGCCTATGCCTCATTTTTCAGGGTGCTGTACCTGAGACTGGACCCTCCATTTTTTTGACAGGGTGGGGGATAAGTCTGAAACTTCTATTAGAGGTGAGGATATGAGTTTAACTTTTAAGAGAAAAGTGCCTCTTTTTTGTATTGGGAAAACATCTATTTTAACTTTATGGTTAAGCAAAGATGAAGCAAAAAAAATTTTTTTTTTGTTTTAAGTAGTAAAAGTAGGAGAGACAAGTTCCATCGTGCAGTCACAAGTTTGTCCTCTTTGTGAAAGGAGTTATATCTCAGCAGAAGCTTCTCTGGGAGTGAGAGGAAGCCTCTGAGGGGTCAAGGGCTTAGACTGGGTGAGAAAGAATGCTCAGGTTGGCACTGTTGTCTGGAAAGAAGGTCATGAGGCTCCAGAAGTGAGGTACCCATAAGGGGACCCTAAAGGTGCACAGTCTAGGGGCCTTGGGCATATTTTAGTTTTATACCAATTGTCAAACTTTTTGTAATTTCTTTAATTACCTTTTGTGATTCCTAAGCCAGCAGTAAGATTTGGCTAAATGTGATGATCTTAGCGGAGCTTTGGAGAAGTGAGGGATAGATCAGTACCTACACTTGGAAGAAGTAGTAGAAGGAAGGGAGCAGCAGTGTGAGGGGACACGGGCTGGTCAGGGGTCAGGAGGTGATAGGGTACAGACAGGTGTGTGCACTTTGCAACATTTCTTATAGAATCAGTGAGGGAAGCCTTGTAAAGGGCTTGATTCTTGTGGTCAAGTGGATTGGGAGCTTGAGCTGTCGCTATCCAGGCCTTAGAAAGAAGCACCATCTTTGAAATGTGGAGGGATATGAGACAGCTGGATTCAAACTTTGACACAAAAGTGCCAAAAAGTTTTCCTCTCTGTAAAAATTTTACACATAAATATCAGTTCCAATTGCCAACTAAATAAATATCAAAAATTCTTTGTTCCTGTTGATTGGTTCATGCAATATCTTGATACAGTTCTTCTCCCATCGATCTTTCTTATTCTGTTCTATCCAAACCAAGGGGCTCATCTAGGTATTGACTGGAGTCAAACTATCCTCTCTCTCTGTGCGGCCTGGAGCATCTTCCTCTGCAACTGGTGGGTTTCCCTTAGGTCAAACGGGATACCTTCACTGCTGAGATCTCTAAAGCCAGGTTCCCCCTTCACCAGGACCCCTAAACCAATATAACCCTCATCTCTCCTCTGCCATTTCTTCAACATTCTAGAGAGCAATCAAAACTGGTAACCCAGATGAGGCAGTATGGGAAACTGTTGCAGCTTCAAGGACTCAACCCTCATTTAGTAGGCTTTTGGGGAGCCTGGGGTAAACTTTATAAAAGATAAAGCGTTCTTGGTGAGCTAATTCCTGGGAAGTTTTATTGCCCAGATGGCATCTTCCATGCAATGTTTTAGTTCAAGGGAAGCTCAAAAAGGGAAATCTTCTAAAAGAATTGTCAGCCAAAAATGTCACTGTATTTTGTCTTGGTCTCTCAGCTCATCAGTACATTAGCAAAAGGGACCAGCAGAGGAGGGCTGTCAGATGCTACCTAGGTCAGGAGCTTTGGTCTCTGTGATCATCTGTGATTTATACCACCACAGACGGGTTCCTCACTGTGCTTTGGAGAAACTTACTACCTAAATTCTACCCCAGTGGAGCTAGAAATCTGGAGGAAAAGAAAGTCATTCTAAACCAATTAGTTGAGATAAGCTAAAAGAAAAAAAATGATGATAACAAAGTCATTATGCAAATATCAGGTAACCCAATAAATTTCAGATTAAAAAAAAAAACCCTATATGGGGAAAGGAGGCAGTCTCAAGGGGTTTTGTGTGTGTGTGTGTGTGTGTGTGTGTGTGTGTGTGTTTTTAACAAAAATGTAGTTTCTATGCAATCTTTGCTGCTGCTACTGCTATTTTTAGTATTTCCTGTTCTGTTAATAGAAAATAATAGGTTTCTGAAAAATTATTAACATTTCTCAACTTAAATGATATGGGATTTGAGTTAGAGAGACATGGAAACATATTGTGTCTCTGCCATGTATATTGTGTGCGAGCTTGGGGAAATTATGTACACTCTCTTTCATTATCTGTAATTATATCTACCTTCCCGGGTTCTGAGAAAGGTAAAAGACGCAGGGATAGAGCACCTATATGTTGTGTGGTGCATCTTAGACACAATACACGGCAACTGTTATTACTATCACGACTATAGTTTTTGTAACTACTGCAGCACAAAGCCCACATTCAAAAATTGTAACAGCAGATGCATAACGTAATGAAATCTTGGAACCACATTTGCTCATTATAGCAACTTATAAGTATCAATTTTATTTGCACGATTCCAGTTCCTAAGGAATACCAGAAGTCCCAAAACACAATACACAGACATTCATATTCACAATATAACTTTCCACTACAGACAATTGAGGACGAGGACAGCAGTCCCTGACACCAGGCCGTGGTGTTCTGCCAAAAACAAATAATTTCATCGAAAACCATCTTCAGACAAAAACATGAACATGGTCCAAACCACAAAAATCATCAAATATCCCCCTAAATTGTCTAGTCTGAGTGATGGCTGATTCTTTATCAATCACCAATTTAGCCTTGCTAAATTCTTCTCACCTTTCAGATAAGAATTATTAGGGTGCTCAATCACAAAAATACTGGTGCTTCCTGACAGCATTTAATCTAAAGAAAAGCCCCACTTCCTTTAGAATTTCCCTTAGAAGTTTGTAGAGACTGATCTGTGATTTACAGCATTAATTGTTACCGAAGTCTCTGGGATCCACTTGGTTATTTCTCCCTCCTTCGGAAACTTATTTTTCTACTTGTGGGTAAACTCAAAATTCCCATTTTGTGTTCTTGAAGATCAGTAATCTTATCAGGATATAGCTTGGTATTGATTATTCTGTATCATTTTTTTCTGGGTCAAGGTTTTTCTTTCAACCTATAAATTCAGTTCTATCGATTATTCCAGAAGAGTTTTCTTCCATTGTATTGTTGGATATTTTTCTCTGTTTCGTATGTTCTGTTTTATTCTTCAGAAATTCCATTCATGTGTCTGTCACATCTTTTCTGTTCGGCAGTTTGGCTCTCATGTTTATCCCCTCTGTCAAATCATATTACTTGCTTCTACTGTAACCACTCCCAGCTGCCTGATATATAACCAAATCTTGCTCTTCTAATTACAACATCCTCGGGTGGGGCTTTTTGGACAGTGACACTTATTTTAGCTTATCAGTATTTTGCCAGAGGTCTGAGGAAGTACATGTTGTCTCTCAATACTGTTATTTATTTTGACCCCAATTTTATAATATTTGGCAGATATTTATAGTGTGTGATTTGAGGTTGTGCCCGCACCTTGTAGTATCCCTTTTGCTATTTTGGGTAAGTTTCAAAAGAGAGAAGTTTCATTTTTAGCTGAAAGTATCAGAATTGTTTTTAATAGTTGTTCTGTAGTCCTGGAACACTGATGGTCTGGTTGGAAATGACAGTTTTCTCCTCGATGCCCATTTCATGCCCTCACTTTGTACAGACGTCCTGTGATTGGGAGGGTGACTTCAGGTTCAGGGCGTGGCATATTCCTGATTGGGCGTGTGGCAATGAGATACGACACGAAGTTTGCAACACAGCTGGGATATACTTTTTCCATCTTAAGCAAGAACACAGCAAAGAGTAGCTACCCCCCCCACCCCGTTATTACCCTGCATGGTTGTGAGGCCCAGAAGTGATGCAGCCACCCTGACTTCATCTTACGGATGAGGCGAACATAGAATATATTTAGAGACATAAACACCAAAGGGCAAAAAATTTGGATCCACTAAATTAGCTAATCCTCAAGCTATCCGACCTTTGGACTTTTGTATTCTTGCCAATGCCAACATATTTCCTTATTGTTTAAATGTGTTGAGTTTTCTGGTACTTCCATATTAAAACCATCCTGACTAAAAAGTACAGCAATGTGGTTCTTGTTCTACCTCACCTGGGCATGCATTGTGTGACTGGTGTTTTGCCCCTGTAGTCAGTTCATCTAGAAATAGGCCAAAGCAGTTCAGGTCACTACACTGGCAACAAGTGCAAGCTTACCTTGGATGCCTTAACCATGGTATGTGCATTGAAATGTCTGAGTGACATTGTTCCATTTCTTTCCATTGTAAAAGTTACAAACAAAGTAATCATAGACCGAAGACTCTTCGGCTCTTTGTGATTTTTCATAACAGCTGTGATTTATTGCCTAGGAAAAGTAATACTTTCAGAGTATTATATTGAAGTATAATGCAACCTACTGAACATGCTTCTCGATCACCTTCCGGAAATGTTCAGTGGAAGTGATGCACGATAGAGATATTTGGGAAGTGTAAAATGATTCAAGGGGGGTAGAAAGGACCACATATGGATGGAATAGGGTCTTTATACCAATCTACTTCTTTGCATTACAGTAACCATATACTGAGGATAATTTTTTTAAAATAAAATAATTTGGGGTGCCTGGGTGGCACAGTTGTTGAGCATCCAAATTTTGGTTTCAGCTCAGTCGTGATCTTGGGACTGTGGGATCAAGCCCCACATTGGGCTCCATGCTCATTGCGGAGTCTGAAGATTCTCTCTCCCTCTCCTCCTGCCCCTCCCCACAGCACACTCTCTCTCTGTCTCTCTCTCTCTCTCAAAGAAAATAAATAAATCTTCAGAAATAATAAAATAAAATAATTTAAAATAAAGTTGACTTGTTTATGATAAAAATGGTATGTATGTATGATATTTTACTTCCACTCCTGAATTTTTGAATCAACTAGCTATATTTTAATATTTAATTATTAATTCTTTCGTTCAATAACCATTTATTGAAAACTATTTGCTTGCCATATTGCCAGACATAAGGGGGTCAAGGGGAAATAAAGACAAGAGGATATAGAGATGGCTAAGGAGATTCTCAGTCTTTGAGGAGTTCCTCGTCTCTGAAGACATGGACACAAAGAAACAACCCTTTAGAAGGTAGTAAGAAAAATAACATAATTAAGAACCCAAAGGTGAAAATGGTAACTAATCTACAGCCAACTAATTTATGCTAATGTGTTAATGCTTTACTGTGTCTATTCTCCTAAGGATATCTTTTTTTGTAAGAAGAACTTTGTGGATACATGTTTTAGTTCCTAGCAATGGTGGATAGTGACGAAGAATTTTGAAGAAAACAATCCTCAAGTAATATGATGCACAGAGGTACTTCCTCTGTCCAGGTAGACTACAGGTTAGACAAAAACATTTGCATTAATTTTTTAGCAAGTGGAAATAACAGTAAGTTTGAGTTACTATTTATAATGACAGACATTTTGAACTAAACTGAGTTTTCCTATCGCAAAACTTTTCTCAACCCTTAGATAAATCTGGAGGTTACATTTATTTCTTAAGGTTATGTAAGTACTGGTCATTAAATTAAGGCTACAGTGTCATATTCATTTTTTTTTAAGATTTTATTTATTTATTTGGCAGAGAGTGACAGCCAGTGAGAGAGAGAACACAAGCAGGGGGAGTGGGAGAGGAAGAAGCAGGCTCCCAGCGGAGGAGCCACTTACGAAATTGTAGAGGAACAAAGGAAATCCTGATGTGGGGCTCGATCCCAGAACGCTGGGATCAAGCCCTGAGCCGAAGGCAGACGCTTAACGACTGCGCCACCCAGGCGCCCCTACAGTGTTGTATTCAAACACCAGAGATCCAAAGGTGTTAATTCTGCTTCAGAAGGTACCTCTTATATTCAGGGAATAACTCAGAATATCTAGTTCATATTTATGCATGTGATTTGGAACTCTTTTTGACAGGTTAGAATATATCTTCAAACTCTATTATCATGAACACAAGTGACTGTTAGAATGGAATTTACAGGGCAAAGATTATTATATGTCTAGCTTTTGGATTATTTTTGTCTTAGAAACTAGCACAGCTTTTCCTCCCACGATTAGCAATGGACATAAAGCAATAGCGTTCTGGAGAGGAATTAGCATATCTCTTGGTAACATCTTGTAATGGTAACTGGCATTCAGGGCAATTGATTCATCAATAAGCAATTTGCGGGAATTTTACCCTGGAGAAGTAGTTAGAGCCATCACTCACAAGTTACAATACCAAGCCCTTTTATTTTGATGATCCTAGGCTGCTATAGAACTTTCAGTCCTAGCCCCAGATTTTTCTATTGAAAATGAAAACTCACAAAAGGAGTGTAGAATTAAAGCTGGGGATAGCCCAAGAATGTTTCCATGGAGGCTTTCTTTGTGGCTAAGCTCACGGGCTTGCATCATTCCCCACTCCCATGAAATTAGGTACAAGAAGAGAGGAGGCTCTTGTTTGGGAGTTTAATGCCCCTATCTGCTGCCATATTTTCCATTCTCTTTTACTGATACAATTTTTCAAATGTTTCATTTCTGGGCATACTCAGAGCCAACTACAATCACAAAACCACACAAGAGATCTATTAAATACAGGCTTTTTCCCACCTAAGATGATTTGACACAGAGCTGTCTTCTTGTTAGTAAGTCTCAGGAGGTCATTAATGAAAGTGGTTACCTGTCTAGGAGCCACATGGAACACATTTGTGTAACTTTCAAACCAAGTGTTCCCCAATTCCTAGCCCTAGCCCAAAAACTCTTGAAAAGCATATTACGCTGAGACTATTTATTTCCGCTTTAACACCTCACCTCAGGCTGTCTCTGGGGATCGCTGTGTTCTGCTGAGGAATGACCCCTTTTGACTACCTGTTAATTTTACTAACAGATGGTTAGAAAACCATCTTTTCCCCATTCCTCATCAGCCTTTGTCATATAGACCAAAGAAAACCTGGAGTTTGTCTGAAAGACTGTAGAATACAAACAGAGCCTTTCCATCCCTATAGCTAGATCGAGCCTTTATGCAGAAAGACAACCAAAACTGCTTTACGTGGAAAGCATTATAGGTCTGACTTGGTTTGGGCAAAGGCTCAGGAATAGTAAAGGAATTCTCTGCTTAGCTCGGAGATCCACAAATACCACTGATTCATGGCTCATGCAAGCTTGTAGAATATCCAAAGGCAAGGGGCCCAAGATGTGCGTATTGGTCCTACACTGCCTATCTTCTTATGTCCCTTACGTCTTCATCCTACAGGATTGGGCTTTTGATGCTTCACTGAACATGAAACTAACTTTTGGAACTTTATGAACTCTATGTCTCTGCTTCTAGAAAATCCCTGTTTTCTTGTTTCTATCTGCTAAAATTATACTCAGCACTAACATTGCATTTTCTTTGGTAAAGGCTCCTCTGCTCCACCCCCTGGTAAACTCAAATGCTCTTTCCCTTGTGTCTCCTGTAGTATTTTTGCCAAAGGTTACTGCACAGATGTTTTTATGAAAACTCCTTCTTTATTATCTTTATTAGCTGAAAACATTATCCATTGAACCATTCCCTGCTTCTTAGACAATGCCTGTATAAACAATATCTCTGAGTTAGAAAGGACGATAAATTTTATCTCTTATAAAAAATTGGTATGCTTTCTCCTTTCAAGTATTGTATTTTCCTTTTTGCCCTTACTGCCAGGAAACTTAAAACTAGTCTTTCTAAGAGAGAGAGAGAGAGAAAAAAAAAAAAAAA